>NW_027418160.1:0-86688 GCF_009905375.1 Apium graveolens
TTAGACAGAAATGTATCTCGTTAAAATTCTTAACTCACAAACGCAGTTTTGAAAAGCCAAAAGACACAAATCAGAAATTAAAATTAAAAAATAAAAATAAAAAAGTTCAAAATCAACAAACACAAATTGAATATGAAGGGGCAAACTGATTTTTATTTGTTTTTGTGTTTTTTTTAAATAAAAATCCAACAGCACCTCTGTATATATATACTTGTATGTATATATCACAAAGTGATGAATTTGTGTGCTGAGTAAAAACTCGAGCAAGGAAAGAAGCAATTCGAAGAGAGAGAAGAGAGAAACTGAAGAGAAAAAACTGTTCGAATTTTTTGAAAAGAACTGAACTGCTGAAAATGGTTAAAAAAATAACAAACACACGCCTTTATATAACAGCTGGTATGACAATCCGGGATTGTCATACCGATTGTCATACCAGGCAAAAGAAGGAAAAGAAACAATAGAATAAATACTAAAATTATAACTGGTATGACAATCTGATAGTCATACCGATTGTCATACCAGTATAAAATAAAAGAAAATATATATATATATATTGTTTATAACTGGCAAGACAATTGATAGTCATACCGATTGTCTTGCCAGTATAAACTATACTGAAAAACACTAATATGACAATTATATAGCGAAATGACTTTCAGCAAGACAATTTCAATTGTCTTGCCGATTGTCATTTTAGTAGAAATACAATCAAATATGTACAGACTCTATAAATGTACTGAAATTATATTACAAAATGGTAAAACTGAAATACAGACCTATAATATTTACAGAAACAAAGACAATATATCAGAATTTATTATTTTTATTCCAAAAATAGATTTCTATTGAATTTTAGCAAATAAAATTCATAGAAAAATATTTTTAGAGGAAATAAAATATTCTGAGATATTTTAAATTAACAAGTAGGGAAAATAAAAATAGATAAGATAATATATATTTCATAGAACTAAGCAAGAAATATGATAAAATGATAAAATAAATTTGCAAATGAATTTTTCATTTATGAAAAATTCATTTGAAAATTCATTCAAGAACAGATCCCAGATATTAACTAAATTAATCACTAAAACTATTCAACATGCCCAATTTACCAACTAATCTGGTAAATGTGGATTCGTCAAGTGGTTTAGTGAAAATATCTGCTATTTGTTCTTCTGTTGGAACAAAAAATAGTTCAACAGTACCATTCATGACGTGCTCTCTAATGAAATGATACCTGATGTCAATGTGCTTTGTCCTCGAGTGCTGCACAGGGTTGTTGGTGATGGCTATTGCACTTGTATTGTCACATAAAATAGGAATCTTGTTCAATACAGAGCCATAGTCTCGTAGTTGGTTCCTAATCCACAAGATCTGAGCACAGCAGCTTCCAGCAGCAATATATTCAGCCTCGGCCGTTGAGTTGGAAACTGTTTGCTGTTTCTTGCTGTACCATGAGACTAGCCTGCTTCCTAGGAATTGACAACTTCCTGAGGTGCTTTTCCTATCAACAACACTTCCTGCATAATCTGAATCTGTATATCCGACAAGGTTAAAACCAGATTCTTTAGGGTACCAAATACCTAGATTTGGTGTTCCCTTAAGATATCTTAAGATTCGTTTAACAGCAACGAGATGAATATCTCTAGGATCCGCTTGGAACCTTGCACATAAACATGTAGCATACATAATATCTGGTCTACTTGCAGTAAGATAGAGTAACGAGCCAATCATACCTCTGTAGCTTGTGACATCTACCTTAATGGAGTTTTCACATGGTCCAAGCTTGACAGCTGTAGTTGATGGAGTCCTTGCTGATGCAGAATCCTCTAGATTGTACTTTTTGAGGAGTTCCTTGAGATACTTGGATTGACAAATAAATGTTCCATCTAACCTTTGATTTACTTGTAATCCAAGAAAGAACTTCAGCTCTCCCATCATGCTCATTTCAAACTTGCTGTGCATTAACTTAGCAAATCTCTTACAGAGATTATCATTAGTAGACCCAAATATTATATCATCCACATAGACTTGGACTAATATAGTATCCTTCTTATGTGTTTTAGAAAAGAGAGTTTTGTCTATGACACCTCTAATAAAGCTATTTTCAATAAGAAATTCAGAGAGAGTGTCATACCATTTTCTTGGAGACTGTTTTAGCCCATAGATAGCCTTGAAAAGAAAGAAGACAAAATCCAAATGATCTGGATCTTCAAAACCAGGAGGTTGCTCTACATATACCTCTTCATCCAGCTTTCCATTCAGAAAGGCGCTCTTGACATCCATTTGATAAACTTTAAAGTTTGAAAATGCTGCGAATGCCAGAAATATCCTGATGGCCTCAAGTCTAGCCACTGGAGCATAGGTTTCATCATAATCAATGCCTTCAGCTTGAGAATACCCTTTAGCTACCAGTCTTGCCTTGTTTTTTGTAACCACACCATCTTCATCTAGTTTATTCCTGAATACCCACCTAGTACCAACAGCTTTCTTGTGTACAGGCCTAGTTACCAGTTTCCAGACTTGTTGACTTTCAAACTAATTGAGTTCATCTTGCATAGCAATCACCCAATCTGGATCAGTCAGTGCTTCTTCAATTTTCTTAGGTTCCATCTCAGAAAGAAATCCTGAGAACAGACACTCATTTTGAGTAGCACGTCTAGTTCTGACTCCAACATCTGGATCACCAATAATCAACTCAAAAGGGTGAGCTTTATTCCAGACAGTCTGTCTTGGAAGATTTGATCTTGATGATTCGCCTTGAAATTCATTGTGATGTTGTGTCCTACTAGATGATCCTTCAGCATCTCCCCCTGAGTTGTTGCCATGTTGACTTGAAGATTCTCCGTCAGTAGCAGTGGTATCTCCATTGTTGCCAAAGTTTCCATCACTATTACCTTGAGTATCATCAGGATTAACAGGTTCTTCACCAGCAACAACCTCAGGTTCTTGACCATGTTCTGATTCTGAATCTGACGTATCATCAAACTTCAGTTTCTCAGAAGGATCTTCAGTTTGGATACTAGGGAGTTTAGTGTCATCAAATGTAACATTGACACTTTCAGTTACTTTGTGTTGATCAATGATATACACTCTATATGATCTTCTTCCATATCCAACAAAAATACCCTCATATGCCTTTGCCTCGAACTTACCATGACGATCATCTCCATCCTTGAGCACGAAGCATCTGGCACCAAATACATGAAAGTATTTGATAGAAGGTTTCTGTTCATTCAAAATCTCATAAGGAGTTTTCATGAAGTCTTTGTTGATTAGAGTTCGATTCTGAGTATAACATGCAGTATTGACAGCTTCAGCCCAAAAGTACATTGGAAGACCTGATTCACTTAACATCGTTCTTGCAGCTTCAATCAATGTACGATTCTTCCTTTCTACCACTCCATTTTGCTGAAGGGTTCTAGGAGCTGAAAATTGTCTGGTAATCCCTTTGTCTGTACAGAATCCATTGAGAAGTGCATTCTTGAATTCTGTCCCATTATCTGACCTTATTGCTCTAACAGGGACGTTAGAATCTAACTCAATCATCTTGATATGATCAATCACAACTTGTGGTGTTTCATCCTTAGAGTGAAGAAATAAAACCCACGTATACTTGGAATAGTCATCAACTATCACAAGACAGTAACACTTCTTTGACATAGAAAGGATATTAACTGGACCAAATAAATCCATGTGCAATAATTGCAGAACACCAGTTATGGAAGATGTGTCAGTGCCTTTGTGACTTGCTTTCTTTGACTTTCCTTTCTGGCAAGCCTCACATAGTCCTTCTGGAGAGAATTCCAGCTGAGGCAGACCTCTTACCAATTCTCTTTTGACAAGAGAATTCATTGTTTTGAAATTGAGATGAGAAAGTCTCTTGTGCCATAGCCAACTCTCATCTGACGATGCCTTTGCATAGAAACAATTGACTTCAAGATTGCTTCCAGAGTTCATGTCAGCTACGAACAGATTTCCTTTCCGGATTCCCATTAAGGAGGGTTTTTCACTTTTCTTGTGCAGAATCTGACACTTCAGCTTGTCGAATAAAACATTGTAGCCGTTGTCACAGAACTGACTAATGCTAAGCAGATTGTGTTCAAGTCCTTGCACAACATATACATTTTCAATGATAACATTTCCAGCTAGCAAACAGCCATATCCCTCCGTTAAACCTTTGCTGTTATCTCCAAAGGTAACCACTGGGCCAGCTTTCTCAACCACATTTGATAGCAGGGCTCTATCTTCGGTCATATGTCTTGACGATCCGCTGTCAAGAATCCACACTACCGGTTGTACCTGTTTAATGCCCTGCAATACAAATGGATTAGACCTTCTTCGGAACCCAAGCTTGGCTGGGTCCGGCATACTTGTAAAATTGGCCTTTATCAGGCAAAACAACATTCTTAATTTCAATATTCTCAACGTTCTCAATGACTGAACATTTGACCTTGTGAACAGCCTTGACAAATTTCTGTTTAGGCTTAGGCACAAATGTCTCCTTTCTAGCTTTAGGAGGACTAGCAGTCTTAGACCTATCATGCTTTCTATTATTCACATGCTGACGAGGAGTAGTCTTATCATTAGAAACATGCTTACCATTAAAATAAGCAAACAACAGATTAAAAGCACAAGACATACAATCAGGAACACCACATGCTTTATGAGAAGGATTAACAATAGGCAACTTATGCATGGTAGACATGGCATTTGTGTTATCCAACTCATGTGTGTCTGAGTTAGTCTCAGTTGCTTTCACAACCTTGTCTGGAACTTTTGACACACTTGACTTGGAGACAGCTTTCCCATTAGCATTATCTTCAGCACGGATTTCTTCTTGAATAATAAAAGAGGTCTCATCAAATGGTTCAGCAATTGATTCTTTATAGAGGGGTTCATCAACACCCTTAAGCACATGTGGTACTTCCCTGCCTTTAGCACATACATGAGGAGGGGAGTTTATGCCTAATTTTCCAATAGCAGCATTGTAATCATAACCTATTCCATGTGTTTGATTAACAGCTTGCTTATTGTAAAACTCTTTGGACTTCGAACAAGAATTAAAGTAAGCTTTAACCTTAGCCTCAAGACCGGTGATCTTGTCTTTGAGAATAGTTTCGAGTTGTCTATAACAGTCAACTCTATTCTCTAGAAAAGATACTTGTTTTTTTAGTTTATCTTGATTAATGTGCACAAGTCTTAATTCATTGACCTCTTCCTCAAGGTCTTTGATTTGTTGATTTAACAATTCATTATCACGACGAGCACAATCTAAGGAACCTCCTAGATGATAAACTAATTCAGCATCAGTAAATTTTACCTCTTTTCTTGACGATGAGGTGCTTGCATTACTAGCCATGAGAGCAAGATTCCCAACTTCTTCATCTTCACTGTCAGTATCATCCCAGCTTCTTCCCTTTGCCAGGTACGCCCTTTCAGATTTACTCTTCTGATTAGAATCGTAAGAGTTCTTCCTAGCTTGTTTTGGCTTCCTGCATTCTGTGGCAAAGTGTCCCAACTCATTACAGTTGAAGCATCGAATGGTGCTTCGATCAACCATCCCTGTTTTATACCCACCACTGCTGGTGTTAGAGGATGAAGATCCACCTTTCAGGAATCTGTTGTAGTTGGACTTGTACTTGAACTTGGGATTCCTTTTGAATCTGACATTTGAGAATCTCTTGACAATCAGGGCCATTGACTCATCCTCCAATTGCTCCAGTTCTTCCAAGGAATAATAATCATCTCCTGATTGATTTGTAGTAGAAGAATCAAATTCTGCTACTATCACATTATCTTCAACCTTGGAAGACTGTACCATTCTTTCTGACTGTTGAGATTGTTGTTGATATTGTGGTTGTTGTTGTTGTTCATCAGCTACTAGAGCAGTAGACGTGCTGACCACTCTTCCTTTCCCGTAAACTTCTTTCTGCTGAATCTGCTCCAACTCATAAGTCTTTAACACACCATAGAGCCTTTCCAAAGAAATCTCACTCAGATCGCTTGCTTCTCTTATGGCAGTGATTCTATGTTCGAGATGAGTTGGCAGTGTTAAAAGGAACTTTTTGTTGACCTCCCTGATGGAATAGTATTTACCATTAATGTTCAGGTTGTTGATCAATGCATTGTACCTCTCAAACACTTCAGTGATTCCTTCTCCTGGATTGGATTTAAAGTATTCATACTCAGAGGTTAGGATTTCTAGTTTGTTCTCCCTAACTTCCTCTGTGCCTTCATTAATAATCTCAATAGTTTCCCAGATATGTTTGGAATCTTTACAATTCATCACATGTCTATTCATCAGGGGATTAAGGGAATCTACTAAGATTAATTGAAGGCTAGCATCCAGGGAAGCTTCTTCTATTTCAGCAGGAGAGAAGTCCTCAGGATCCTTCACATAAGTTCTCGCTTTGGTGATCACCACATCATTTTCTATTACCTCTGGTTCCATAACCATAAGAATTTTTGGACCCTTCTTCAACACTTGCAAATATTTGGGATTAGCAACCTGTAAAAACAGTAGCATCTTCTTCTTCCACATAACATAATTTTCTTTATCGAAAAGTGGAATTTTAACGGTTCCAACTTTTTGTGTAGTCATTATGAATTTTTTGAGTGAATAAAAATTCAAGAAGTGAAAGAAACACAAAAGTCTAGGATCTAGATTTGTACGTTAATCAGAAGGCTCTGATACCAATTGTTAGGTCCCAATTTGTTTGTAGAAGGGGGGGTTGAATGCAAACAATACCGTTTAGTCGAATAAAATGCGGAATAAAATTGTGAAATAAAATTCAAGTTAAATAAAACTTTTATTAAACTTGAAAGGTGTTACAACTACGGTATCGGTTACAAGGGATTAATCTCAAATCAATTATTACAAATCTAGAATAAATTCGACATGAACTTTTTCTATTTTTGTAATTAAAAGATCAAATGCTAAATGCGATTTGAGATTAAGTTCTAGGGATTTTAATCCGCTAGATTGATACACAAGAACAAGATAAGTATTTCTAGTTGATTGGATTTAACTTTACAATCTAGAAATTGATCTTGAAGTTGCAGATGAGATGAAATATTTTTCTGCTCCTTTTTCTTTTGTTCTTGAGTTTGTGTACTGTTTGATTGCTATATTTGAATGTAACAGACTTCTGCTTCTTTTTATCAAACAGCCGAATGTAAATTGACCTGGTATGACAATCCTTTTGGCCAGCAAAACTTTCGGTGTGACAAAATTTACAACTAGCAAGACTATTAAAATGAGCTAGCAAGACATTCGGTATGACTATTGATTGTCATACCGATTGTCATATTAGTTCAAATAAATTGTCTTGCTGAATTAATAACAGATTTTAATCTAAACAGAAATTCTAATAAGACAATTAAATGTATTGGCATGACTTTCGGTATGACTATCAATTGTCATACCGATTGTCATACTAGTTCAAATGAATTGTCTTGCTGAATTTAAGCAGATTTTAAACCAATTAAAATCTTGTAAATCCTTAATATTAATTCTAAATTAATTAATCAATTTAATTCAATTAATCAATAAATTAATCTTTGCAGATATAATTTATTTTCTTAATTAAATTATATGACTTAATTAATTAATAGAGAATTAATACTAACGCTGAGCAGCATCCATTCTTCTGACAATCTTTTGAAAGTCACTGAGACTTATGAATCAATTCCGCCACTTCAATGCTGACACTCGATGTACTGTCTGGTTCATGAGTGACTAACTTCCGTGACGTTTCTTCATGTCTTGACTTTGATATTCTGATTGAATCCTTGTAATAAATGATACCTTGACGAGATCTCTGTCACTTGATTAAATCCACGATCTTGATTTATATCAGTGAGGCATGATCAAATTCTTGAACTTCTTCCAGTGAATCTTCAAGTCTGCAGATGAACAATGTTTCTTTATTCTTTGACAGATGTTACATTGTGAGATCTCTCTGATGATTGATCCACTATTTACTTATTACATTCTTATTTGAGTTGAGTTAAATACTCGAATAAACGAGTAGGCTATGACATATGCCTTTCAGCTGGGAACCGACAGATAACCCATTGTATCTTTAAACATTTCCAACTAGGCGCGAGCTCACTCTTATTTACCACTACCTGCTCTGGCAACCGGAAGCCCTCAACACGGTAGGGACCACCAGGTACGCTCTTACGAGCAGTGCGCCTAAGCCTAGCCGTCTTCTTGCTTAACTACCATGGTTAGATTAAAACAAAACAAATGAGTATAAAACTCTGCAAGTAACTATATAGCAGTTCTGCAATATCAATTCACAATATACTTTACCAAACCCAGGGCATTCTACTTTATTTGATCTAGGTGGCAGATTTCCAGCTTTTGGGTTAAGGAAAGGTTTTGAGGGATAATGTGGGGCTTTCAAGGAACAAGGCTCAAAGCAGGACGAAAGCCGACATTCATCACAAATCATTAAAGGATCAGAATAGATCTTTTCAATAGAGGAAAGCAACAGTATCTCATTATATGGAATCAATCATATGATCAACAAATTCAAGAATCAGGGTTCTCGAGCTTTAAGCTTCACATTAATATAATCAACTCTTTTTCAAAGCAATATAAACCATTTTCATTTTCAAGAATCAATTTACTGAACAGAAAGTTTCAGTTCCCCTTTTTAAATAATCACTTAGAACCCTTGATTGGATCACTTTATCTTTCTATTTCATTATATACGGGTGATCAGCCCGTATCGACCTCCATTCCGGTCTTTAAGGTACTAATCGACATAATTTCAGCCTTAAGTTGGACTAGCCCCGCTAGCCTCTTACCATGACTGGACTAGTCCCACTAGCCTCTTACGTCCCAATCCAATCCATCAGGAATTCATTTGGAAAACCTTGAGTTGGAAAAACAAATAGGTTTTCTAAAATTCATTTTATCATTACCAAGCATTTAAAATCATTCTGATTCTTTCAAGTCGAAACTCATTCTTAATCCAGATTTTAAGGAAACAAAGTTCAGGGAGTGATTCAAAGATAAACAAGGAACAATTCATAAGGATTCTGTATCAAGGATAACAAGGCACTAAATTAGAAGGATCAACATCTGTGTAGGGATCATTAGGGTGATCGGGAAAATAGGGTATCATTAAACAGGGTTAACAAGGATAATCAGAGGGTTCAATATAATCCATGGCTTAATAGATAACTTGAACAGAAAGGACAGATTATCAAAGGGTTGAATCATTAAGCTTATCGATAACAGTTTATCAAGAACAAAGGCAGGGTATCTCCAATCAATATCAGGGTTTTATAATTAAACAGTTCAATACTCTACATGGTATGAACAACATTCTCTTTATAACCATTTACACAAGTAATCAGAGTTACTTGCCTGAATTTGCTTTCCTGAAGGTTGAACTAATGCCACCTAGTAGATCCTTTCCTTTCCTAGCCTGAATGCCCTCACGCTCCGAATCTACAATAAAACCAAACCTTAATCAGATTCTCAACCCTCGTTCCCGGAACGATTACTCAATACGATAACTCGATTACATCCTTGACTCGAGTATACGATTATAGCTTATACACATAAGCACATTGCACATAGCATATATCATATCCCTTTCTCGTAACTTTTATATCTTTATATATACTTAACCATCGAAGGTACTTGCTTAACCTTAGCTATTTCTCAAATCACACTAATATGATTCTTATGAGTACATGGTTTATTCTCAACTAAACCTTTACGACCATAATTATTACTTATGGTTATCAAAATTAATCAATCTCCACCTTAGCTCACATAAACATATAACACAATCCAAAATCTTTAAAAAGAATCATTCTCTTCTCTTTTATCATCAAAATTCGAATCCAAATAAACATATAAATCACATAGTCTCTAAAATTACTCCATTGACTTAACATCAAATCAATTCCTTTTTATTCCTACATTCCATTCGGCTATATCCACAAAACATAATTCAAAGGTCGAACATTGACATGCAAGCATTAGATTTGCTTAAAAACTTGAAATTAGTCCAACACTCATCCTTTTTAGCTTATTTTCAACTTGACATTTACATGCAAGGCTATACTTTAACATGCATCACTAATTCCTTTTGTAAATCAACATGCAAATCTCGAGACTAGCTAATTAACTAAGAATCAAGTTATTAAATTTTAATTCCCTTTTTATTAGTACAAAACTCGACCAAAGCTCAACATGCAATAACAATTTCACTTCTTTTAATCCATTAACCATCTTAATAACAATCCATAATTTCTTTATTCAACAAGAAAATCGAATCAATTATTCCAAGGATCAAAACCATTCGAGTTTTCAAGAAAACAACACATGCAAGTGATTTCTCTTAATCCTTTAATCACAAATCAACCCATAATCAAATCGACGACTCATTTCTAATAATCACTTATCAATTTAAATTTTAGAAATCAAAACCTTTTTAAAATTTAAACGATCCAAGCATGCAAACACCAAAATCAACTTTTATGGTATTAGAGTTCAGTTTTTAACATCACAACTCACCACCGGTTCACCGGAGTTCATCACCGGTGGTGGTGGTTTCTCGGTGGTGCCCCAATTCGGGGTTTCCAACCTTGAAACCTCCGATTTATGTACACACAAGGCACATGCAAGACTCACTTGGCTTTGAAAATCATTTTTCAATTATAAAATCATCTCCTTAAGCACATACTAGACCATATACACACACGTACACACGTATCAAGCATGAACACACACACACATCGAGCTTGCATGCAACAAGATATTCACACATGCACATTCCAATAACCACTTTTGTATGTTTAACAAGAGATTTTGAGAAGGATTGGTGATAATTATCAAAGAAACAAGTGATTTACCAAGAGAAAAGAAGAAGATCCGAGAGAGAGAAAGAGAGAGAGTAGCCGAGAGAGAGTGTGAGAAAGAAAGAGAGAAGAGAGAGTGATGGTGCTTGGGAAAAAGAAGGAAAAAGGGGGAAGAGGTTGAGTTTTATACTCAATCAAAATCAAGGGCATTTTAGTACATTACTAATTTCCTTTTTATTCTTATTTGTTCCTTCCTTTTTACTAAAATGTAACAAGGATTAAATATAAAATATATCTCTCTCGGGAAGTCGAGAATTATTGAAAATGACAATTTTAATACGTAGGCCTCGAAATTAGCTTTTTAACCATTACTCATAATAAGATTTTGAGCGGACGGTTGATTTTATATGAATTTCGCAATCTCGCCTTAATAATATCATTTTCCACATAAAATCAATTTAAAAATGCAAAGACCACCAAATTAATCCACTCATCATTTTTAAAAAGTCTCTAGGACCACTATGAAGATAACAGAACAAATCCCATGTTTTTATCTTACTCGAATGATTTTATAAAAATGCGCGAAGGTTAATTAAACCTGTATTTAAGTCACATAATCCCTTTAAAATTCATAAAATTGTCACAGAACACATAGTCATGCACACAGACAACAATCTCACATATATAATCACGTAACGACTCAGGTCTGATCATAGAATTTATCCTTCTTTAATCTTTATCCTTTTCTACGCGTACCGGGTCACGTTCAGCCTGACGGCCCGACGCTCAGCGTTTCGATTACGCTTTTCATTATCATTATCAATCAACACGTCACACTAGGACGAAATACTTTATTTACACATTCATTTCATTCAATCACACATAATTCACATTTTATATTCTTTAACTCCTTATTAGGACGGGTTCCGTTCTACCTGACGGCCCGACACCACAGCTTAACTTCTAAGCTGACTCTTTAAATTGGAACGTTTTTATTTACGCTCCTATATTCTAATATACAGAAAAGACAATTATTCAGCACTTAGTCACATAATTATAATCACATCACACATACTTTATTGACTTAATTACGTCGCAAAATTATCAGTCGTCACAATCTACCCTCCTTAAAAGGATTCTGTCCCCAGAATCTAATCTAAGCAAATAGATGGGGATACTTTTCTTTCATTTCACTTTCTAACTCTCAAGTCGATTCTTCAACTAATGGATTTCTCCATAACACTCTAACTAGAGGTACAACTTTATTTCTAAGCGTCCTTTCTTTTCGATCCAAAATTCACACTGGCTGTTCCACATAGGACAAATCTGGTTAGATTTCTACTGGTTCCAACTCGATCACATGGCTCACATCAGCATTATACTTCTTCAGAAGAGATACATGAAACACATTGTGCAGATGTTGCATTTGCGGAGGTAGCGCCAATTCATACGCCACTTTCCCAACTCGTCGCAATACTTCAAATGGTCCAATGTACCTAGGACTCAACTTCCCTTTCTTTCCGAATCGGGTTAAACCTTTCCAAGGAGATATCTTTAACAAGACTTTATCTCCAGATTCGAATTGCACATCTTTCCGTTCTTGATTTGCGTACTTTGCTTGGCGATCTTGAGCTGCAATTAATCTCTTTCGAATCGTTTCAACCTTTTCCTTCGTTTGCTGAACTAGCTCTGGGCCAATTAACTTGCGCTCACCAACTTCGTCCCAATAAGTAGGGGATCTACATTTTCTTCCGTACAACGCTTCATAAGGTGGAATGCCAATACTCGCGTGATAACTGTTGTTGTAGGAAAACTCAATTAAGGGCAAATGATCGTCCCAATTTCCTTTGAAATCTATTACACAGGTTCGTAACATATCTTCAATTGTCTGAATTATCCTCTCACTTTTTCCGTCTGTCTGCGGATGATATGTCGTACTCATTTTCAACTTAGTTCCCAAATGTTCATGGAATTGTTGCCAAAATCTCGAGTTAAACCTTGGATCTCTATCAGACACGATAGATACAGGAACTCCATGACGCATCACGATCTCATCCAGATACAATTTGACCAACTTTTCCAATGAAAACCTTTCATTTATCGGCAAGAAATGTGTTGACTTCGTCAACCGATCGATTACCACCCAAATCGCATCATGATTTGACTTGGTTTTAGGTAATCCTACCACGAAATCCATCGCTATATGTTCCCATTTCCATTCGGGTATGTCCAGTGGCTGAAGCAATCCGCTTGGCCTTTGATGTTCCGCTTTGACTCTTTGGCACGTGTAACATTTACTTATCCATTCCGCAATTTCCTTTTTCATGCTGGGCCACCAATAACTTTCTTTTAAATCCTGGTACATTTTCGTACTCCCAGGGTGAATTGAAAATCTCGAGTTATGCACTTCTTGCAAAATCTCGTGCTTTAGTTCCACAACATTAGGTCCAAATATGTGAGTTAACACGGTATATCCCCTTTTCCATCCTTTTGAGCTTTAATTTCTTCTCCCGTCAACTTATCCTTTTCACGATTCGTCACTTGCTCTTAACGGCATCGAATCTTTTCCAGAATCTCGGGTTGAAACAACATTGCATATATAGCTTCACCTCCACATTCTGGAGTCTGCACCTCTATTTCCATCTTTTCAAAGTCCTTGATCAATACTTCTGATGACGTTAACATATTCAACCTTTCTTTTCGCTTAAAGCAACAGCTACCACATTGTCTTTCCAGGATGGTAGTTTATCGCACAATCATAATCTTTGATCAATTCCAACCACCTTCTTTGTCGCATATTCAATTCTTTCTAAGTAAATATATACTTTAAACTTTTATGATCCGTATAAATCTCGCACTTTTCCCCGTACAATTAATACCTCCAAATTTTAAGGGCAAACACAATTGCTGCCAATTCCAAATCATGCGTTGGATACTTTTGCTTGTGCGGCTTGAGTTGCCTTGACGCGTATGCTATTACCTTCCCGTGTTGCATTAACACGCATCCAAGTCCTTTATATGAAGAATCACTAAATATCACAAATTCCCCTTTATCATATGGTAATACCAACACTGGGGCGGTTACCAATTTCTTCTTTAACTCTTGAAAACTTTCCTCGCACTTTTCTGTCCAAACAAACTTCTCGTTCTTTCTCGTCAATTTTGTCAACGGAACGGCAATCTTAGAGAAATCTTGCATAAATCTTCTATAATATCCGGCTAATCCCAGAAAACTTCTTACCTCCGTTGGAGTCTTGGGTCTTTCCCAATTCATTACAGCTTCTATCTTGGCTGGGTCCACTTTAATTCCTTCTTTATTAACTACATGACCAAGAAATTGCACTTCCTTTAGCCAGAATTCGCACTTTGAAAACTTAGCATACAGTTTCTCTTTTCGCAGAATTTCCAAGGAAATCCTCAAATGTTCCTTATGATCTTCTTTCATTTTGGAGTAAATCAGTATATCGTCGATAAACACAATCACGAACTTATCCAAATACTGCTTGAACAATCTGTTCATAAGATCCATAAATGCAGCTGGTATATTCGTCAAGCCAAATGCCATTACCAAAAACTCATAATGTTCGTATCTCGTTCGGAATGTTGTCTTGTGTATATCTTCCGCTTTGATCTTTAACTGATGATACCCAGATCTTAAATTAATCTTTGAGAAACACGAAGCTCCTTTTAACTGGTCAAACAAGTCATCGATCCGCGGTAGAGGGTACTTATTCTTGATTGTCAACTTATTCAGTTCGCGGTAATCAATGCACAACCTCATACTTCCATCCTTTTTCTTTACAAATAACACCGGTGCGCCCCACGGGGATACACTCGGTCGGATCACTCCTTTTTCCAATAATTCTTGCAACTGAGCTGCCAATTCCTTCATCTCGATCGGCGCCATGCGATAGGGAGCTTTTGACACTGGTTCCGTACCAGGAGCCAAATCAATCGTAAACTCGATCTCTCTGTCTGGAGGTAGTCTAGGCAATTCATCAGGAAACACATCCGGGAAATCTCTTACTACCGGAATATCCTCGATCTTTACAGATTCTTTCTCCACGTCCACAACATGAGCCAAATAAACTTCGCATCCTTGACGTATTAATCTTCTTGCCTTAATAGCCGTTAGAAATTTCTTCTCCTGCCTCTTTCCTTTAAATATAACCTCTTCACCCTCCTTGGTTTTTAACTTCACCTTTTTACTTTTACATTCTATTTGCACTTCATGGTTTGACAACCAATCCATTCCTAGTATGACCTCAAATTCTCCTAACTTAAAAGGAATTAAGTCAGCAGAAAAGTGTCGACCTTCTATAGTCACATCACAATCAGGACAAATCTTACTAGCAATAACTTTCTCTTGATTTGCTACCTCTATAATCAAATTAGGCTCTAGAGGGTACGCAACACAATTTAACTTATCAAGAATACTTTCAGAGATAAAAGATCTAGTTGCTCCGGAATCCATCAAAACTTTTACTTCTACTGAGTTTATAACAAGCATACCTGCTACCACGTCCACATCTTGCATCGCATCTTCCATCGTCATGTTAAAGGTTTAGCTCTGGGTTGAGCTGATGGTGCTGGGAGAGACGGCAGTCCAGCAATTCTGAGAACATTAGCCTTCTGAACAGGCTCCTTGCAATTCCTGGCCATATGGCCCACTTTACCACACTTGAAACAAGCCAAATCAGGCTTCCTTGCTCCACTTGGGCATTCTGAAGAATAATGCCCCTTCTGGTTGCACTTAAAACACGTTATATCCAACTTATTACACCTTCCCGGGTGTCTTTTTCCACAATTCCTGCATTCTTGAATCTGGGGTCTGCTATCCTTCCCCGGTTGTCCAGCTTTCTGGAAACGGTTCTTCTGAGCTCCATTAACGAGTCTAAACTTCTGGAACTTTTGGTTTTGATCTCCACCATTCTTTCCAAACTTCCCTCTGAACTTTGAGCTTTCTTGCTCTTGCTCAGAGCTTTCAAACTTCCTTTTTCTTCCTTTGTTTTCTCTTCTTGCAGCTTCCCGCTCACCTTCCACTATCATTGCTTTTTGAACCAAAGAAGCATAATTCTTGATCTCCAACATTGCTATTTGACTCCTAATCCACAGCTTGAGTCCCTGCTGGAACCTCTTAGCCTTCTTCGCCTCTATATTCACATACTCAGGTACGAATCTAGACAATTCCGAAAACTTCACTTCATATTCCGCTACTGACATTTTCTCCTGTCTAAGATCCAGAAATTTCATCTCTAATTGATCTTGCATATAGCTTGGCAAATACTTCTCCAGAAACATCTCGGTGAACTTCTCCCAAGATAAGTCTTTGCCTTCCAACAACGCCTTTGAAGATTCCCAACAAAAACTTGCTTCATCTTTCAGGTAATAACTTGCATACTGAGCTTTCTTATCGTTTTTAACTTCTGCTAACTTAAAAGCTTTTTCCATTTCTCTCAACCATGACTGAGCTTTAATCGGGTCTGGCAAACCTAAGAACTCTGGGGGATGAACAGATTGAAAGCGCTTAAAGTTTCCAACTTTATGGGCCACAGGTTGTTGCAAAAGCTGAGCAAGTCTGCTCATCATAGTGGTTTCTGGGTTTATTTCTGGGTCTTGGGTGGGAATTTCTTCTTCTTGGTGATCTGGTGAGTTGGCCATTTCTTACAAACCTGATTGAGCAATTATTTAGCAATACAATGGCATGGCATATATAACAACAGTTTCTATGAAATCTCTTTGTGGGTTTTAAGTTTTACCCAATTTGTACATGCAATCCTATTACTACATAATTCTCATATCAGTGTTGTTTTATCATGGCACGGAACAGGGTTTTATGATCTTTAAACATGGTTATACGAAAACATGGTTGTATTAAAACATGGTATTGAGAACAGTTTATGAGATAATTAGGTTGCACAATGGAAAGCAAGATAATGGATTTATTTAAACAAGGGTACATAAAGATAGTTCTGGATATCACAGTTTCTGAAATAAAATACAATAAATAGCAGGGTTAAACAGAGGAAAAACTGGAAAATATCCCCCTATCTACCCCTAACTTCCAACAACTACTACTAAAAACTGATCTGAAATACAATGAAATAAATGAAAAAGAGATCCCGGCATCTGACCAAGTATCCCAAAGCCTACTGGCGCTGAAAAATAACAATCTACGGGCTCAACCAACAGTCCCGTCTAATCATCTAGAATCTCTCTCAACACAACTAACATCCAGCGAATGATCTTATGCAGCCTCCGAGCCTCAGCATCAGCATCACTAGTGGATGGTCCCTCATCCAATCTCTTCCTGGCAACCTGCTCCACCAACTGAATCCTAGCTCTCCACTCCTCCATCACTACTGAAGTCCTCTGCCTAGAATCTCGAATCAACCTATCTACCAAAGCTCCCAACTAGGAATGCGGGAGTACACAAAGTCTCGATCCTGGGCTAACTTGCCACCAACACTGAAAGGAACAGTCTTAGGCATCTCGGACTCTAGTTCAGGGGCAGGGGTCTCTGAATCTGGCCTCAAGGGTGAAATCTGCATAGGGATCTCACTACTCTCAGAAGGGTCCTCCTCTGGGTCTGAACTAACATACATAGGCTCCTCTGGAGAGGGTGGAACGGGGTCCACAGGGGTACCAGTCAAACTAATCTCTGAGTCTGAGTCACTACCACTACTAGGATCCTGAGAGAAAACACAAAACAGCAACCAAAAAACAATGTTAGGGTTAAATAAAGCTTCCAGCTAACTCACACCCTAACTCTAGTTTCCACTTCACCAATAAACAATTTCCTTAGACTATACCTAATAGTCTAACTCAACTCTATATGAGTCGAATTCTCTCGCGATATAGATATATTCCCAAAATACCCCTTTTAAATCCTAACTTGTCTCAGGGA
The DNA here is from genome assembly GCF_009905375.1 of Apium graveolens. Taxonomy (NCBI): domain Eukaryota; kingdom Viridiplantae; phylum Streptophyta; class Magnoliopsida; order Apiales; family Apiaceae; genus Apium; species Apium graveolens. The sequence goes on from NW_027418160.1 coordinate 17,738, forward strand.
CTAGATCCTGTAGCTCTGATACCAACTTGTGACGCCCTCAATCTCGGGGTTAGGAAATGAGGACTCACACACCTCTAATCTAGTAATTAAATATGCATAAACCCTGATTAACTACTAACAGGATCAACAGGATAAAGTATGAGACAAGATTACAACTACCAATCATAAAATATAACTTACAAACCCAAAATATCATTAAATAAACAATATCGATTCCGGATGGGAACCGACAGATAACCATTTGTATCTTTAAACATTTCCAACTAGGCGCGAGCTCACTCTTATTTACCACTACCTACTCTGGCAACCGGAAGCCCTCAACACGGTAGGGACCATTAGGTACGCTCTTACGAGCAGTGCGCTTAAGCCTGGCCATCTTCTTGCTTAACTGCCATGGTTAGATTAAAACAAAACAAATGAGTATAAAACTCTGCAAGTAACTATATAGCAGTTCTACAATATCAATTCATAATATGTTTTACCAAACCCAGGGCATTCTACTTTATTTGATCTAGGTGGCAGATTTCCAGCTTTTGGGTTAAGGAAAGGTTTTGAGGGATAATGTGGTGCTTTCAAGGAACAAGGATCAAAGTAGGACGAAAGCCGACATTCATCACAAATCATTAAAGGATCAGAATAGATCTTTTCAATAGAGGAAAGCAACAGTATCTCATTATATGGAATCAATCATATGATCAACAAATTCAAGAATCAGGGTTCTCGAGCTTTAAGCTTCACATTAACATAATCAACTCTTTTTCAAAGCAATATAAACCATTTTCATTTTCAAGAATCAATTTACTGAACAGAAAGTTTCAGTTCCTCTTTTTAAATAATCACTTAGAACCCTTGATTGGATCACTTTATCTTTCCATTTTATTATATACGGGTGATCAGCCCGTATCGACCTCCATTCCGGTCTTTAAGGTACTAATCGGCATAATTTCAGCCTTAAGTTGGACTAACCCCACTAGCCTCTTACCATGACTGGACTAGTCCCACTAGCCTCTTATATCCCAATCCAATTCATCAGGAATTCATTTGGAAAACCTTGAGTTGGAAAAACAAATAGGTTTTCTAAAATTCATTTTATCATTACCAAGCATTTGAAATCATTCGGACTCTTTCAAGTCGAAACTCATTCTTAATCCAGATTTTAAGGAAACAAAGTTCAGGGAGTGATTCAAAGATAAACAAGGAACAATTCATAAGGATTCTGTATCAAGGATAACAAGGCACTAAATTAGAAGGATCAACATCTGTGTAGGGATCATTAGGGTGATCGGGAAAACAGGGTATCATTAAACAGGGTTAACAAGGATAATCAGAGGGTTCAATATAATCCATGGCTTAATAGATAACTTGAACAGAAAGGACAGATTATCAAAGGGTTGAATCATTAAGCTTATCAATAACAGTTTATCAAGAACAAAGGCAGGGTATCTCCAATCAATATCAGGGTTGAAAGGAATATGTCCTAAGTCCAATCATGTATTAGGATTTAAGAATAACTTTTATGTAATCTGTTTTGATTTCATTGATATTAATAAAGACTTGTTTTGTTTTATTACGGGCTTTATCTATTTAAGTGTTTAAATAAGATATACCATAGTTTAGAGTAAAGCTTTTTATGGATTATGATGAGATCATAATAGTGAGACCTAAAAAGATGATAACTCTAAACTTAAATAGTTCCTGGTCATAGGATTACTAACTGGTAATTAATAATCCGCAAAGATCGGTACATAATATGTTTGCTTCATTATGAAGGATGTCTGTTCTCATAGACATTTGTGTGGTGACACTATAGCTAGTATGTAGGTGCTTATTATAGAATAAGTTCACTGAACATGACTCGCCTAGCTGAACAACTGATGGAGTTCACTCACGTGTCAGCAGTTGTTCGCTTAGTGATAGTTGTACAAGTATCCTTAGACTTGAGGTCATCATAGTCATCTTGTGTACACTGAACTATGCTTTGGTTTAGTTCTTAGTCTCCAGGGATAATTATTAGGGCTCTTCTGGGTATAGGAATTTGTACACGAAGATAGTGTATGATCAATAAAGGATCTACCCCTTCCAGTGAAGGAAGCGAATGTTCAAGGCTAATCCACTTATGCTAGTTCAGGAATCTCTGGCCAGAGTGAATGAAATTAGAAAGGAGTTTCTAATTTGCATAGAACTACGCATAGTAAATGGTAAGCAATTGATTGAATTAGATAGGCTTGACACGAGATCCATGCCTTGTATTTAATCGGGACATTGTAGGGTAGAAGGAGTTTATTGTACGGTAACTATTCACTGACAGGTTCTTGGTATTCTAAGCAGTAAATTCATATTATCCGGATAGTCGCGATATGTTGAGAAGCGTCACTCACGATGTAGAATAAATGTGATTAATTAATTAATCATATTTAATAAATTAGAGAATTTATATAAATAATGATAAAATAGTTTTATTATTATTTATTTCTGCTATCGGCTTAATATTGAACCTACAGGGTCACACCATAAAAAGAGAATGATTTAATGGTGGAGGAATTAATTAATAATGGCTAATAATTATTTATTTATGAACTAAATAATTAATTGGCAAATTTAATAATTGATTAAATGAGATTTAATTGATTATAAATTAATTAAGAAAAGTTCTTAATATTATTAATTAAAGGATTTAATTTTTGGAAATTAAATCAAGAGAGAGAATTATTTCTAAAGTGTTTAGAAAAAGGATTAATGATTAAAAGGTGTTTTAATTATTAATGAGAATAATAAATGGGATAATAATAATAATATTTATGGGAAAATTTCAGCTGAAAATTTTGCCTATAAATACACTATTATAGACCCTAATTTTATTCCAACCTTGAAACCCGAAAACCCAAAAAGTTTGGAAAACCCAATTCTCTCCACCTCCTTCCTCCTCCTTAACATCGTTTTCTTGGTGGATACCGGTGGAGTGCTTCACACTTGAGGAGCAACTGCTAAGGATCTCTGATCGTTGTCTCCGAATTATTTTAAAAGGTTAGATTCGATCCCTCGAATTTTTATTCATGATTTATATGCTTTTATTTGGATTTTGTATGTGTAAAAGTGTTTCGTCATGCCCCCGCTGCATTAAAAATCCAACAATGGTATCAGAGCATAGGTTGTATGCATATAGATCTGTGGTAAAAATTTCAGAATTTTATGTGCTTGTATGAATTAATTATGATTTTTACAAGTTATATTATGAATTAATTTTGTCTGATGAGAAATCGTTTCTCAGAATATTTTTGAATGTTGATCTGGGTTCTACAAGTATTGTAGATCGTCTGGGTATTTTTTTCATAATTTTAGGAAGTATAGATTTTTTATTATGAATTTTTGAAGTTGTTTCAATTAAAATTCGTAATTAAATAAATCATATATATATATATTATTTGTAAGTATATATATTTGCTTTTATCTGTACATCTGCATATTTGTGTCTGCTGTTTGTCTACTGTTACAAAGAAAACGGCAGAAAAGGACAGGCACGGAATTCGAGGAAGCTGTTGACGGCTGCTGAAACAAAAAAAAAAAAAATTATAGGGGTGTAACGCATTCCGGGAATCCGTTACACACATGTGGCGCATTCACGGAATGCGTTACACCCTTTAAGGGCTTAAAAGGGGTGTAACGCATCACCGGAATGCGTTACAGCCTGTCTGTTGATATTAAAATTGATTTTCTGGGAGTTTCGTAACTCCGTTTTGGGCGTGCAATATACCGTTGGATTCGTTTTTTCGAGACGGATCTAATGGAGTGATCAATTTTAGTTTATATAAAATTTTTGAACTGTTTATATTTCCATGAAGTGTTTTAAAGCTATTTTTAACTGTTTAAGTTGCTTTTAAATGCTTCATGTGATACATAGAGATGTATAATGCTTAGAATAATGTGCTAGATGATATAACATGCCTATCTTGATGTTTATTCATGTTGATATATGTGATATATGCTTAGTTTATCATGCGATGATAGATTTAGGTGAACTTAAATAAACATAAGGCGTTTGTTAGACAACCTAGTATAGTGAAATTGTTTCATAACCTTAATAACAATATTATGAATACAATCATGAGATTCTTGTGTTTGTGAAACACGTTATTGAATATGAATTTTCGATATGAGAGAAAGGATGATTCTGTCAACAACAGATTTCTATCTGTAAGAAAGGGTTATTAAGTGACGCCTCTTGACAATGCTCCACCCGATCTGGGAATCATCTGATTATTGATTATTGATTTGAAATATTTAATTTAAAAGGAAGAATCTCTTTATAATATGATTATGATTGTAACGTAATATAATCCCTCTAAAATTAAATAATATCAAGTAGTAATTGGCCAATGATACAACAGGCTTGTGTCGGTCATAGCCTTCCAACATGATAGAAAGTAGTTCTTATTTTTGAATCATTGTCGTTTCGTGCCACAGCCGAGGGCTTTGATTTCGAAATAAGAAATACTTGTCTATTACATAGAGATGTGTACATTGAATAAGAATCTAAAGGTCGTTACGTGCCACAGCCGTGGGCTTTTGGGAACTGATTCAATAGTACGGAATGTTGGGTTAGACTTGACTTAGAATATTGAGTTTGTCGTGCTACAGCCGAGACTCAATTATTCAAGAGGCTAAAGTTTGATTAGGGAATAACATGAGATGTAATTGACAAGAGTTGTCTGCCTATTGAACATTACATGGCGGTTCGTGCTACAGCCGGGGTCGTGTAATGGAATGTAGGATCCCTATTCCCACTAGCATTATAAATGCTTAATTTTTCACGTAGGGGGTTGAATAAATTAGGAAAACTAGTGGGAGCCACTTATGAATAAAGACCCGATTCATATAGTGTTTTAAAATGAAATCGAATATTTGCTAAGTGTTGTTATGTGTTTATCATTTACAGATTTACAATATACATTATGTCTTCTGCACTATCACTCAGGAGCATACTAGATGCTCACAAATTGACTGGTCCTAATTATGCTGACTGGCTTCAAAACTTGAGAATTGTTCTCAGGATTGAGAAGCTGGAATACGTGATTGACTCACCTAAGCCGACTGAACCTGCTAGTGATGCACATAATGATGAACATGTTGTGTATCGTAAGTGGATAGATGATGCAAATGTTGCTCAATGCATCATGCTAGCTTCCATGAACATTGAGCTACAGAAGCAACATGAGCATATGGATGCTCACACTATCCTCATGCATCTACAAGAGTTGTATGATGTGGCAGGGAGGACAGCTCGATATGAGATATCAAAGGAGTTGTTCGGTTGTAGGATGTCTGAGGGATCATCTGTGAATGACCATGTACTTAAGATGATCAATTTGATTGAACGTCTTGGACAACTTGGTTTTGCCATGGATGGGGAGCTGAGCCAAGACTTGGTCTTGCAATCGCTTCCGAGTTTGTTCTCGCAGTTTGTTGTGAACTTTCACATGAATAAGTTGGATGTCAGCCTGCCTAAACTCCACAACATATTGAAGACTGCGGAATCGAATTTTCCCCCTAAGAAGAGTTATGTTCTTTAATTGGTGAAGGTTCCAATCCTAAGAAAAGGAAGAGGAACACTTCCAAGAAGAAGAAAGTAGGTGAGAAAACGCTGGTTCCACCAAAAGCTGAAGACCCCAAGAGCAAAGTTGTTTGCTTTCACTGTAACAAGGTGGGGCACTGGAAGAGGAACTGCAAGGTTTACCTTGCAGAATTGAAGAAGAAGGGTAGTGAGACTACCGCTTCTGATTCAGGTATGTTCATGATAGAAGTGAATATGTCATTTCTACTTGGGTATTGGATACCGCCTGTGGTTCTCATATCTGCAATTTGTTGCAGGGACCAAGGAGAAGTAGGACTCTTGAGGAAGAGGAGGTGATTCTACTGATGGAAATGGAGCAAGAGTTGCTGCTGAAGATGTAGAATCATTTCATTTACATAAGCCTACGGGCAAGACTATTGTTTTAAATAATTGTTATTTTGTTCCCTCGATTGTGAGGAATATTATTCCCAAGTTAGACTTGGCTGGATTTTCATTTATTATTGAGAATAATGAATGTTCTATTCTTAGAGATAATATTCTTTATGGGCGTGGTACTTTAAATAATGGTCTGAATATATGTGACATAATTTACTTCAGATTGAACAAACTAATAAAAGAAAAGGGATGATGAAAATCTCACTTCATTGTGGCACTGCAGTCTCCATTTAGTAGACATGGAAAGAGGGCTGCAGATTTGCTAGGAATGGTACACACAGTTGTATGTGGACCAATGTCTACGCAAGCCATGGGTGGATTTTCATACTTCATTACTTTCATAGATGATAGATCTAGATTCGGATATGTGTTTGATGAAACACAAGTCTGAAGCCTTTGAAAAGTTCAAAGAGTATAAGTATGAAGTGGAGAAACAACCAAACATAGTATTATAACTCTTCGATCAGATCGAGGTGGTGAATACTTTAATGGAGTGTTTCTAGATTATCTCAAAGTAAATGGTATAGTCTCCCAGTGGACTCCTCCAGATTGGTATCTGAAAGGAGAAATCGAACTTTGTTAGACATAGTTCGGTCCATGATGAGCTATGCAAATCTTCCAGTATTCCTATAGGGTTATGCATTGGAAACCTCAGCATATTTACTGAATATGGTGCCTTCCAAAATCTGTTCCTCAAACTTCGTATGAGATATGGAAAGAAAGGAAACCGAGTCTTAAACACGTTAAGATTTGGGGATGTCCAGCTTATGTCAAGAAAGTTGACCCAGATAAGCTGGAATATCGATCCGTAAAATGTAGTTTTTGTGGGATATCCTAAAGAGACTTTAGGGTATTACTTTTACACCGATCATCGGGTATTTGTCTCCAGACATGCTACCTTCTTGGAAAAGGAGTTTATCCTTGAAGGAAACAGTGGGAGCAAAATTGGACTTGATGAAGTTCAAGAAGCACAAACTACTACGGATCAAGTGGAAACACCTGTTCTGACTGAACAACCTTTTGTGGAACAACCCATTCATAGGTCAGGGAGAGTGTCTCGCCAACCTGAGAGGTAATATGGCCTTGTCATTGAGAATGACAATGAGTTGTCGATCATTGATGATGACGACCCTGTGACCTATAATGAGGCTATGAGTAGTGTTGACTCAGAGAAATGGCATAGTGCCATGAAATCCAGAATGGAATCTATGTATACGGTATACAAAAGATAGATTAGAGCAGATGGCCAGGTGGAGACCTTTAAGGCCAGGCTTGTGGCAAAAGGATTCAAACAAAGGCGACGTATTGACTTTGATAAAGCCTTTTACCTGTAGCCCTGTTAAAATCAGTTCGGATTTTGCTTGCGATTGCTGCTTACTACGACTATGTGATCTGGCATATAGCCAGATGGTTTTCTTTCCAAGGGAAATGAAAACCTAGTTTGTAAGCTACTACGAACCATATGTGGTTTAAAGCAAGCTTCTCGTAGATGGAACATTCGTTTTGATGAGACAATCAAAGAGTTTGATTTTATCAAAAACGTAGATGAACCATGCGTCTACAAAAGGGTTAGTGGGAGCGCGGTAACATTTCTTGTATTGTATTGAAATAGAGTTGACACACATAACAACATAGCAGCCCCACTCACAAAGCTACTTTATGAAAGTCACTTTGATCGTCATGAAGACAAGATGGGTATTAGATACCAGAGTGATTGGCTTTAGTACAAGTGGGAGATTGAAAGGAATATGTCCTAAGTCCAATCATGTATTAGGATTTAGGAATAACTTTTATGTAATCTGTTTTGATTTCATTGATATTAATAAAGACTTGTTTTGTTTTATTACGGGCTTTATCTATTTAAGTGTTTAAATAAGATATACCATAGTTTAGAGTAAAGCTTTTTATGGATTATGATGAGATCATAATAGTGAGACCTAAAAAGATGATAACTCTAAACTTAAATAGTTCCTGGTCATAGGATTACTAACTGGTAATTAATAATCCGCAAAGATCGGTACATACTATGATTGCTTCATTATGAAGGATGTCTGTTCTCATAGACATTTGTGTGGAGACACTATAGCTAGTATGTAGGTGCTTATTATAGAATAAGTTCACTGAACATGACTCGCCTAGCTGAACAACTGATGGAGTTCACTCACGTGTCAGCAGTTGTTCGCTTAGTGATAGTTGTACAAGTATCCTTAGACTTGAGGTCATCATAGTCATCTTGTGTACACTGAACTATGCTTTGGTTTAGTTCTTAGTCTCCAGGGACAATTATTAGGGCTCTTCTGGGTATAGGAATTTGTACACGAAGATAGTGTATGATCAATAAAGGATCTACCCCTTCCAGTGAAGGAAGCGAATGTTCAAGGCTAATCCACTTATGCTAGTTCAGGAATCTCTGGCCAGAGTGAATGAAATTAGAAAGGAGTTTCTAATTTGCATAGAACTACGCATAGTAAATGGTAAGCAAGTGATTGAATTAGATAGGCTTGACACGAGATCCATGCCTTGTATTTAAACGGGACATTATAGGGTAGAAGGAGTTTATTGTACGGTAACTATTCACTGACAGGTTCTTGGTATTTTAAGCAGTGAATTCATATTATCCGGATAGTCGCGATATGTTGAGAAGCATCACTCACGATGTAGAATAAATGTGATTAATTAATTAATCATATTTAATAAATTAGAGAATTTATATAAATAATGATAAAATAGTTTTATTATTATTTATTTCTACTACCGGCTTAATATTGAACCTACAGGGTTACACCATAAAAAGAGAATGATTTAATGGTGGAGGAATTAATTAATAATGGCTAATAATTATTTATTTATGAAATAAATAATTAATTGGAAAATTTAATAATTGATTAAATGATATTTAATTGATTATAAATTAATTAAGAAAAGTTCTTAATATTATTAATTAAAGGATTTAATTTTTGGAAATTAAATCAAGAGAGAGAATTATTTCTAAAGTGTTTAGAAAAAGGATTAATGATTAAAAGGTGTTTTAATTATTAATGAGAATAATAAATGGGATAATAATAATAATATTTATGGGAAAATTTCAGCTGAAAATTTTGCCTATAAATACACTATTATAGACCCTAATTTTATTCCAACCTTGAAACCCGAAAACCCAAAAAGTTTGGAAAACCCAATTCTCTCCACCTCCTTCCTCCTCCTTAACATCGTTTTCTTGGTGGATACCGGTGGAGTGCTTCACACTTGAGGAGCAACTGCTAAGGATCTCTGATCGTTGTCTCCGAATTATTTTAAAAGGTTAGATTCGATCCCTCGAATTTTTATTCACGATTTATATGCTTTTATTTGGATTTTGTATGTGTAAAAGTGTTTTGCCATGCCCCCGCTGCGTTAAAAATCCAACAAGGGTTTCATAATTAAACAGTTCAATACTCTACATGGTATGAACAATATTCTCTTTATAACCATTTACACAAGTAATCCGAGTTACTTGCCTGAATTTGCTTTCCTGAAGGTTGAACTACTGCCACCTAGTAAATCATTTCCTTTCCTAGCCTGAATGCCCTCACGCTCCGAATCTACAATAAAACCAAACCTTAATCAGATTCTCAACCCTCGTTCCCGGAACGATCACTCAATACGATAACTCGATTACATCCATGACTCGAGTATATGATTATAGCTTATACACATAAGCACATAGCACATAGCATATAGCATATCCCTTTCTCGTAACTTTTATATCTTTATATATACTTAACCATCGAAGGTACTTGCTTAACCTTAGCTATTTCTCAAATCACACTAACATAATTCTTACGAGTACATGGTTTATTCTCAACTAAACCTTTACGACCATAATTATCACTTATGGTTATCAAAATTAATCAATCTCCACCTTAGCTCACATAAACATATAACACAATCCAAAATCTTTAAAAAGAATCATTCTCTTCTCTTTTATCATCAAAATTCGAATCCAAATAAACATATAAATCACATAGTCTCTAAAATTACTCATGCATTGACTTAACATCAAATCAATTCCTTTTTATTCCTACATTCCATTCGGCTATATCCACAAAACATAATTCAAAGGTCGAACATTGACATGCAAGCATTAGATTTGCTTAAAAACTTGAAATTAGCCCAACACTCATCCTTTTTAGCTTATTTTCAACTTGACATTTACATGCAAGGCTATACTTTAACATGCATCACTAATTCCTTTTGTAAATCAACATGCAAATCTCGAGACTAGCTAATTAACCAAGAATCAAGTTATTAAATTTTAATTCCCTTTTCATTAGTACAAAACTCGACCAAAGCTCAACATGCAATAACAATTTCACTTCTTTTAATCCATTAACCATCCTAATAACAATCCATAATTACTTTATTCAACAAGAAAATCGAATCAATTATTCCAAGGATCAAAACCATTCGGGTTTTCAAGAAAACAACATATGCAAGTGATTTCTCTTAATCCTTTAATCACAAATCAACCCATAATCAAATTGACAACTCATTTCTAATAATCACTTATCAATTTAACTTTTAGAAATCAAAACCTTTTTAAAATTTAAACGATCCAAGCATGCAAACACCAAAATCAACTTTTATGGTATTAGAGTTCAGTTTTTAACATCACAACTCACCACTGGTTCACCGGAGTTCATCGCTGGTGGCGGTGGTTTCTCGGTGGTGCCCCAATTCGGGGTTTCCAACCTTGAAACCTCCGATTTATGTACACACAAGGCACATGCAAGACTCACTTGGCTTTGAAAATCATTTTTCAATTATAAAATCATCTCCTTAAGCATATACTAGACCATATACACACACGTACACACGCATCAAGCATGAACACACACACACATCGAGCTTGCATGCAACAAGATATTCACACATGCACATTCCAATAACCACTTTTGTATGTTTAATAAGAGATTTTGAGAAGGGTTGGTGATAATTATCAAAGAAATAAGTGATTTGCCAAGAGAAAAGAAGAAGATCCGAGAGAGAGAAAGAGAGAGAGTAGCCGAGAGAGAGTGTGAGAAAGAAAGTGAGAAGAGAGAGTGATGGTGCTCGGGAAAAAGAAGGAAAAAGGGGGAAGAGGTTGAGTTTTATACTCAATCAAAATCAAGGGCATTTTAGTACATTACTAATTCCCTTTTTATTCTTATTTGTTCCTTCCTTTTTACTAAAATGTAACAAGGATTAAATATAAAATATATCTCTCTCGGGAAGTCGAGAATTATTGAAAATGACAATTTTAATACGTAGGCCTCGAAATTAGCTTTTTAACCATTACTCATAATAAGATTTTGAGCGGACGGTTAATTTTATATGAATTTCGCAATCTCGCCTTAATAATATCATTTTCCACATAAAATCAATTTAAAAATGCAAAGACCACCAAATTAATCCACTCATCATTTTTAAAAAGTCTCTAGGACCACGATGAAGATAACAGAACAAATCCCATGTTTTTATCTTACTCGAATGATTTTATAAAAATGCGCGAAGGTTAATTAAACCTGTATTTAAGTCACATAATCCCTTTAAAATTCATAAAATTGTCACAGAACACATAGTCATGCACACAGACAACAATCTCACATATATAATCATGTAACGACTCAGGTCTGATCATAGAATTTATCCTTCTTTAATCTTTATCCTTTTCTACGCGTACCGGGTCACGTTCAGCCTGACGGCCCGACGCTTAGTGTTTCGATTACGCTTCTCATTATCATTATCAATCAACACGTCACACTAGGACGAAATACTTTATTTACACATTCATTTCATTTAATCACACATAATTCATATTTTATATTCTTTAACTCCTTATTAGGATGGGTTCCGTTCTACCTGACGGCCCGACACCACAGCTTAACTTCAAAGCTGACTCTTTAAATTGGAACGTTTTTATTTACGCTCCTATATTCTAATATACAGAAAAGACAATTATTCAGCACTTAGTCACATAATTATAATCACATCACATAACACATACTTTATTGACTTAATTACGTCGCAAAATTCTCAGTCGTCACACACGACGTATCGTTATGAGATGCTACACATTTCTCATTGAATCCCTTATTATAACAGGGAAAAAGATTGGTGAAAAGACATACATACCAAGGATATGTATGTCCTCAGATGAAAAAATACTTCCCTTTGTTCTCAAGAGGAAATAATTCCCAATTATCATCTGTTATGCAATGACTGTTACTAAAAGCCAAAGCCCGATTGTGAAAAATGTCAGACTATTTGCCAAATCCAGTATTTAGCCATGGTCGGCTGTATGTTGCCATATCAAGGGTAACTTTCCCCACAGGTTTAAAAGTTGTTTGCGCTGATGAAGATGACATATGTGATGGTTACATAAAAAATATTGTATACCATGAGATCTTTAATGACATTGTGGCCATATAATAGTTTTGCTTCTAACCAAACACATTTTGTTCACTGGATACATCCTCTAAAAAACTGAAAAGAGCTAGCAACTTTTATTTTATACATTATTCACACCCTTGTATTTTCTGATGCTAGCTAATGATGTTGAACAGTACAAAGACATCATGTTGGTACACATTTTTATGATTTCGTCCGAATATATTTCGAGCTAAATTAGTCAGCTGCATATATAATTAACATTGTTCCATTCTCTTTGTGTGGCTTTTCTTCAAATGACTATCTTCTTGGATAGTGGTATACAAAAACTATTGATTAAACACTAATAATTTATTGTGCATTTAAACCAACATCGTAATATTTTAATCATGGAGAGCTTATTAACAGTAAAATAACTTTTACCAAATATTACAAAATAAATATTTTGCCACCTCATATAAATTGAATTTACTGACCCAATTAATGGGTTTAGATACCTATAATTTATAACATTTATGAAAATTTAAAATTTATGTGCGACAATGACACGAAGATAATTAGAGATTAAAATTTAGACAAAATGTATATCAAATGATTATAACTATTATTTTACTGCCTGACTATTCTTAAAATGTTAGAGATTATATATATAAATATATATTTATATTATAATTCAATTAAAATAATCTCATAATTAATTTAATTAAAACCAAACGTTTATGTAAACAAATATATAAAACCAAATATCATTAAGATAATAGATCACCATGTTATTGTATTAAACTATATTTTTCAGAAAATTGCACAAATTACGTATTAAATATTATTTTCCAGCAAGCTAAACCACATGATTAGTTGTTTCATATATTCTAGATTTATGTTATACGATAATTTGGAAAATTAATAAACACTGACAAGTACAACTAGAACTTGTGAAATTGAAAAAAATTACAGAGTGAAATTGAAAAAAATTCAAAGATACTCAACAGGTAACTTTAAAGTACACACATGTGAGAAACATGAACGACTGAAACTTTATTTCTTCAATACATTCCAATTCAGGAATATAAAATAGTTTATACAGATAACTAACTACTGCAAACGGTTGAGAACACACTTAAGGACATTCATTGTCCTTAATGAGTGGATCTCATCTTCTAATAGAGCAGGCATGTATATATTCATGCTGGACTTTGGAACATCTCCTACCTACATACTGCAATACTTCATCAAAACACTCAGCCTTTCAAAAATACAAATGGCAATTCTTAGCCAACTCGGTAACGACTACCACGAAACCAAAGTCCTGGTGCGCATAATTCATCTATGGAAAAGCTTCTCTTTACATGCCTATTATTCTGTAATGCTGAATTTTATTTTGATTGATGTAAAGGTAATCTTTCCTCATCGGATCATTTTGACAACTGCTTGCATTTAAATTTTTTCATTGCTATCTTCCAACTTCACGCATGGTTAACATCAAGTACACTTTTTAAAATGAGTTATACCGGGTTATAGCACCATTTTCAGAGCAGGGTCAGATTTTGTCCTTCATCTGTGAAGGACTACTTTACTATATAAAAGATTTCAAGATAGTTACCATACAACCTTTTTGGAAACCTATTGATACGAACCAGACTCTTATCTTCGGAAAAAACAGTCAGATTATTGATTGCCTGCATAGTAGCTCCATCCCTCGACTCAAATTCGGTTTTTACTCTGGGATAGATTTTATGAAGAGGGCTAACACCAAGAATATCCTCAGTGGTATAGAAACATTGCTTTCCCCATCTCATTTCATTATAACAGGTTCTACTTTATATTGCTTACTAAGAAACTTTCAAATTATTGCATTTTCAGACATAGGCTGTTGGGCCCTTAATCAACTATAGAGGGGGGTAAATACAGTTAACACAATCTATTCGACAAAGCTTCAACATAATCAATAGTTTTTATATTATCTGATAAAAACTTATTACAAAAGTACTCTCTTGAAAGGATGAACAAATATCCTTGAGAGCTGCTAGGTTATGCGGAAGATATAACAATATCGCAATGCATATATCATGAACCTAAACTATAATTTATATAGAGCACAACTACAAATGTATAACGAATCCTATTCTATTAACAACAAGGAAACCTATACTATTGCTTCTGAGATAAAGTCATTCGCCGCCTTGAAATTCCTGTGTCATTTTCCTCCTCGAAGATCAACTGATGTGACAAATACTGATTTCATTATCCATTGACATCATCATCCATTGATATCCTATCATCCATTGATATTTCATCATTCGTTGATGTCATTAGCATCCGCTGATATATAAGTTATGATGTGAACTTCTGATAGTTTCTGTTTGATATCATCAATTGCTCCTAACAATCTCCCCCTACTTTTTCATTATGGAATTATTAACAAGTTCCAATTGATAATGTCAAAACTATCTAAATGCAGGAATCCAATATGCATATTTAATCTTGCTTCAGTGAATATCAGACTTTAACTCTTCATCCTGAACTGCTTCTTTAACTTGAGCAATATCAGGGGTTAATTCCACTTCCTCGGCTTAGAATGCTTCCAGAAATCTTCCTTCTTTGACCAGCTTGGATGATTTATGCTTTAAATAAGTTTTCTTCAGTATCAAGAGCTTGAACTACTGTATAGATTAAATCTATTAGAGTTTAAGATTTAGATTCCTTAGAGACTAACTCCAGCTTTGGCTTTAGACTTTGAAATCCGAAATATGAATATGAAGAGAGAGATTAATTTTTGCTTGCCTAGATACTTGCATTAATAGCTAACCCATTTAAGCATTTAAAAGATATTCCACTCACTCAGTGATTAATTAAAAATACTGTTAACAATTTATTGTGAATAAATTCAAAATAATCAATAAAGTATAACAGTCAATCATGGTTTGACCATTATTAGTATCTTAATTACTAGTATCAATATTTATCAACTACTGACATAAACTATTAGTCAAAACAGGTTTAACTAATAACAGAGTTTATAAGTCTAATCAGTAGTTCAACATGCAATTTTCACATAAAATCATTTAGCACAATTTGCATGTTATCATGGCATCAAACATTTTGCACAAAAATCAGTATCTAGCAAGTACTGACACATAATAAGATATCATGCTTCAATAATATCAGCAGATTTAATTATCAGAGGTTGAGAATTATCCTGATATCATTCCCAATTCATTCACCAATCTTGTAAATGTGACTTCACAGAGAGGCTTGGTGAATATATTTACTACTTGTTGATCTATTGGAATAAAGACCAATTCCACTATACCAGCTTCCACATATTTCCTTATGAAATGGTATCTAATACTGATGTGCTTAGTCATTGAATGTTGCACTGAATTTCCTGTCATTACAATAGCACTTTGATTATCACAATATATAGGAATAGAAGAATAGTCTAACCCATAATCCTGTAGTTAATTATTCATCCATAGAATCTGAGCACAACAGCTTCCTGCAGCAATGTATTCTGCTTCTGTACTTGATCTGGAAATTGACTTTTATTTCTTGCTATATCCAGAAACCAATCTACTTCCAAGAAATTGGCAGCTTCCAGAAGTACTTTTCTTGTTTCTTTTGCATCCTGCAAAATCAGCATCTGAATATCTAATTAGCTTAAAGTCTGAATCTCAAGGATACTATAATCCCAGATTCATGGTGCCTTTGAGATACTTAAAAATTCTTTTCACAACTAATAGATGAGGTTCTCTAGGGTCAGCTTGGAACCTTGTACAGAGACAGGTAGCATACATGATATTAGGTCTACTAGCAGTCAGATATAGGAGTGAGCCAACCATACCTCTGTAGTTGGTTATATCTACCGAAGAAACCGTATTTAAATCTAACTTGGTTGCAGTGGCCATATGAGTTGATGCAGTTGAGTAGTCTTGAATTCCAAATCTTTTGAGTAAATTTCTGATGTATTTGGATTAATTTATGAAGATTCCTTCATTAGTCTATTTAACTTGTAACCCCGGAAAGTAACTCAATTCTCCCATCAGACTCATTTGATACCTGGACTGCATTAGCTTTGTAAATCTCTCACAGAGTTTATCCTTAGTAGATCCAAAAATGATATCATCAACATATATATGTACTTATAACAAGTCCTTACCATAGTATTTATAAAAGAGAGTTTTATCAATTGTACCTCTTATGAAACCACTCTCTGGCAAAAATAGAGCAAGTGTTTCATACCAACTTCTTGGAGCTTGCTTTAATCCACAGAGTGCTTTATCCAGTAAGTAGACATGATCTGGATACTTTGGATCAATGAACCCTAAAGGTTGTTCAACATAAACTTTCTCTTCAAGTTCTCCATTTAGAAATGCACTCTTCACATCCATTTGGAACACCTTAAACTTCTTGTGAGCAGCATAGGCAAGAAAGATCCTTATTGCTTCTAACCTTGCAACTGGAGCAAATATCTCATCATAATCAATGCCTTCTTGTTATGAGTAACCCTTTGTAACCAGTCTTGCTTTGTTCCTTGTAATAATGCCCTCACTGTTAGTTTTAATTCTGAACACCCACTTTGTGCCAACTACAGATCTGTTCTTTGGTCTTGGCACAAGAGTCTAGACTTTATTCCTTTCAAACTCATTGAGTTCCTCTTACATTGATGTGACCCAGTCAGCATCTTGCAGAGCTTCTTCAACCTTTTTAGGTTCAGTTTGAAATAGAAAAGAATGGTAGAAACATTCATTCTGAGTGGCTTTTCTTGTTCTTACACCACTGTCAGGGTTTCCAATGATTAAGTCAGGTGTGTGTGACTTAGACCATTTAATTACAGATGGAAGTTGACTCTTAGAAGAAGAACCTCCCCCTTGGTCCATGAATTCTCTGTTATTTCCTTGAGTAGTACCACTATTGTTTCCTGATGCTCCCCCTGAATCAGTGATCCCATTGTTATCAGTATTTGACTCATCAGAGTTTGAGGAAGATGAGTCTGATGATCTTTCTACTGATGTTTCTTGAGTTGAATTACTTGAAGTAGTCTCTGGATTTGAGTCATGTTGCTCCCCATCAACATATGCTTCAGTTTCAGAAGAATTTCCACTATTTTGTGGAACCTCAGAGCTTTGAGTGATATCAGGATTTACTGAATCAGAGTTAGGATTTATAAGTTCGGCATAAGGTACTTCATTTTCAAATCTCAACTTGTGATGGTCATCTGCATCTTCTAGACCTGTTATCTTCTTGTCATCAAAAGATACATGTATAGATTCCATGACTGTTCTTGTTCTCAAATTGTAAACTCTGAAGGCTTTTGTAGACAATGGATATTTCACAAAGATTCCTTCATCAGCTTTTAAGTCAAACTTGGTATGCTGCTCCAGATGAGTTTTTAGAACAAAACACTTACAACCAAATATATGAAAGTATTTAAAATTTGGCTTCTTTCCTTTCACCATCTCA
Source organism: Apium graveolens (assembly GCF_009905375.1). Lineage (NCBI taxonomy): Eukaryota > Viridiplantae > Streptophyta > Magnoliopsida > Apiales > Apiaceae > Apium > Apium graveolens. The sequence goes on from NW_027418160.1 coordinate 35,610, forward strand.
AACGGTGTTTTCCATGCTTGTTGATCAATGTTGCATTTTGTGTAAAGCAAGCAATTTGCACAGCCTCAGCCCAGAAGTAGGTAGGCAATCCTGCTTCTTCTAGCATGGTTCTTGCAGCTTCTATCAGAGTTCTATTCTTTCTTTCAACAACTCCATTTTGTTGTGGAGTTCCAGGAGCAGAAAACTCTTGTTTTATCCCCTTGAGTTTGCAGAACTCTTCCATAGAGTTATTCTTGAATTTTGTTCCATTATCACCTCTGATGATCTTCACTTTGTATGCTGATCCTTTTTCCAGCTTCCTCACATGATCAAGAAGAATGGATGGAGATTCATCCTTGGTGTGCAGAAAATACACCCATGTGTATCTTGTATATTCATCAACAATCACAAGTGCATACCTCTTCTTGGCAATAGACATAACATTCACTGGTCCAAAAAGATCAACATGAAGTAGGTGATATGGTTCAAGAATGGAGGATTCAGTTTTACTCTTGGAAGATATCTTCCTTTGTTTGGCTTGCTGGAATGAATCACATAAGCCATCAGGAGTAAATACTACATTCGGCAATCCTCTTACAAGATCTTTCCTCACAAGTTCTTTTATATTGTTGAAGTTGAGGTGAGAAAGTCTTTTATGCCAGTTTCAGCTGTCTTCCACAGATGCTCTACTTAGTAGACAAACTTCTGAATTATCAATTCCTGTGGAGACCCTGGATTCACATAAACTACCATATCTCACACCAGTCAATGTGATCTTATCATCAGACATACTGACAGTTTCACAATGCTCCTTATAAAAATTGACATGGTAACCTCTGTCACAGATTTGACATGGTAACAATCAGATTGTGCTTGAGTCCTACAACCAGAGCTATATTTTCAATGATGACATTTCCTATTTTGATTTTTCCATATCCCAAGATTTTTCCTAAGTTACCATCTCCATAAGAAACGCTTGGGCCAGCCTTCTCCTCAAATTCTGATAGCAGGGATTTATAATCAGTCATATGTCCTGAGCATCCACTGTCCAAGACTAGAGAATTCCTCCTCTCATCTTACAATCAGTAATTTGAATCAGTTAGTGTTTTTAAGGACCCAGACTTTCTTGGATCTTTTGGCCTCTTTAAGTTTGTTAACATATGCAACAGAAGACTTTATATCAGAATTTATGTTAACATTCTTACTATCAGTATTTTTATATGCAGAATCATATTTTGCTTTAACTAAAGAGGGTTTCAGTTTATAAAAATCATAATATAAACTGTGATACTCTTTACATGTATAAATAGAGTGCCAAACACTACAACAATAAAAATAAGGATTCTGTGGTTTATATCTAGCTGTTCTATTCCTAAACTCTGATTTAGAAGGAACAACTTTTATCTTTTTATTCTTCCTGTAAGAATTAGCAAGATGATTAGTGCTTCCACAGTTTGAATAGGTCTTTCTAGGTGCATTAGGAGGAGTCACGTACTTTCCATTCTTATTAACACCTACCTTGCCATTCTTATTTTTCCTAGACCTTTTTCTCTTGTCTTTCATGTGTAAGTCCTTCAGCTTGTGCTTAAGCTGTTTCTGAGTCATTGAACCAATATTTACTAAATTTGTGTGAATTTGTTCACTCTTTTCAGTAGTTAAGTTTGATCTAGGTGATGAGGTAGTACCTTCCTCATAAATTGATTTAATATTATGAGCACTTGGATTAAACTTAATAGTCTTTATTTGAACCTTGTTCAATTTGACCTGACTATTAGTTTTTACTGGTTCTGTTTTCTCAGTTTCTTCTCTACTTTTTTTATCAGAATTAGATCTAGCTGAATATCCTAATCCTGATCCCTAACATCCATTTTCTAAGATTTCATGAGTTGTCTTTCCTGAGTTAGTCTAGAGTTTAATGACTGCTCTCTCTTTAGCTAGTTCTTTTTCTATATAAGCATGTTTTTCTAACAATTTTTATTTAACATAAACATCATTATCTCTTTCTTTTTGAATTTCTATCATGGAAAGTAACTCGGTTTCTAGGTAATCATTTATTTTCTTTAGCACATAGTTTTCACTCCTGAATCTATTGTTCTCTAAGGTTTGATCCCTAAAACTAATATGCAGAGACTTAAGAAATAATCTTAACTCATAAATATCATCAGTATCAAATGCAAGAGTAGACTGAGGTACCTTTAATTAAGCATTGCCGGTCTCAGCATTAGCATTTTTCATCAGAGCATAATTGATCCCATCATCTGAGTCTGATGAATCATCCCAGTTTCTCTTCTTTGAGATCAAAGCTTGTTTCTTCTCAGCTCTGGGTTTTCTGCAGTCAGCTGCAAAGTGTCCAAGTCCATCACAGTTGTAGCATCTCTATTTTGACTTGTCAGGTTTTCCAGATCTAGCTTCCTTCCAATCAGTATCACTTCTGTTGTTCCTCTTATCAGAGTTTGAGGAACTAGAACCTATTCTGGGAAATCATCTCCCTTTCTTGAAGTTTCTGTAGACCATATTCTTGAAACTTTTAACCAGTAGGCCAGCCATTTGATCCATATAGTCATTGTTGTTGTGATCACTATCAGTATCTGATTCAGTATCAAGATTTGAGTCATCATCTGAATTTGATGATTCAATATCTGACTTAGCAATCATGGCTTTCCCTTTGGAGTAGCATTTCCTCGTAGCTTTCTCCTTTGGCTTCTCTTCAGCTTTGAGTGCAACTGGTCTAGCTTTTGTTCCTTTCCTTTTGCTCCTTTGCTCCATCTCTAGTTCATAAGTTTTCAGATTTCCATAGATCTCATCTAGAGGTGTGATATCAAGATTATAGTTATCCCTGATTGATGTGACTTCAAAGTCCCACTTTTCAGGGAGAGCAAGTAGAAACTTCAATTTTTGAGTCCTCCAAATCGTATTCTTTATTGACAAGGGATAAGTCATTCAGCAACTTATGAAATATGTCATAGATCTCAGTTAGGGACTCATTGTCCCTTGAGTCAAAGTGCTCATATTCTTGAGTAAGTAATGTCCTCCTGTTCTTCTTGATAGCAGTTGTACCTTGACACTTTACTTCTAAAGCATCCCTTATCTCTTTTGTTGTTTTACATCCAATGACTCTATTGGACATAACACTGTCAAGACTAATGTGCAGGATATGTCTAACCTTAGCATCCTTCATGTTAGACGAGATATATTCATATGTATACTCCTTCCTGTCTTTGTCTATCATCTTCTCTGGTTCTCTAGTAAGCGAAACAACTACCTTCATTGGTTTATGAGGACCATCATAGATCCTGCTTAGGTATTCAGGATATGTGGCTTCCAAACACATGGCCATCCTGACTTTCCAGATTGGATATTCATGTTGTTGCTTCATACCTACTCATCTGTGGCTTCATACCTACTCATGTTGTTGCTTATCTGTGATGCGGATGGGGGTTGTGACTTTGGATTCTGTGTCTCTTCTTCTTTGTCTGCCATTGTAGATTGATCTTTAGATCTTAAACTGTTTGTACGTTAACAATAAGCTCTGATACCAATTGTTAGGCCCTTAATCAACTGTAGAGGGGGGTGAATACAGTCAATACAATCTATTCGACAAAGCTTCAATAAAATCAACAGTTTTTATATTATCTGATAAAAACTTATTACAAAATTACTCTCTCGAAAGGATGAACAAATATTCTTGAGAGCTGCTTGGTTATGCGAAAGATATAACAATGTCACAATGCATATAGCATGAACCTAAACTATGCTTTATATAGAGCACAACTACCAATGTATAAGGAATCTTATTCTATTAACAAGGAAACCTATAATATTGCTTCTGAGATAAAGTCCTTCACCGCCTTGATATTCCTGTTTCCTTTTCTTCCTCGAAGATCAACTGATATGACAAATACTGATTTCATTATCCGTTGACATCATCATCCGTTGATATCCTATTATCCATTGATATTTCATCATCCGTTGATGTCATCAGCATCCGTTGATATATAAGTTCTGATGTGAAATTTTGATAGTTTCTGTTTGATATCATCAATTGCTCCTAATATAGGCGGAGTTATTATACATGTAGCAGATATCGAATTCGAAAGAAACGACATTAGAAGACTTAATCTGACTTTGGTTGATAGCAGGTATATCTTACTACCTATTCTCTAAATAAAATATCGCAGGCTAGTCTTAAAATATGACTTCCACCCACACCACCATAAAAATGTAGCAGTTGTTATTACTGGATTAGTGATCAAAAACCAAAAAGGTATGCCCATAAAAGGTAATGGACAACCAACTCCTACGTTGTCTGAAACATCATACAGAATAATTTACTATAAATATACCTTGGTTTATATTGCAGGAATAATTTCTTTCAACTTAACACCATCCACTAGCCTATTCTTTAACCCGCCAATTGATGAGTTACACAACCTGCCAGCACGTGTCAACGCAGTATATGGTGACTTTATATGCCAGGTGCCCCACGAAGTGGAATATCAATATGAGGTATTACGAGAGCCATCCAGCAAAATCCCGAACTTGACATTAAAATAACTCATAAAAATTAGACTATGGGCATACCAAAAGGTTATTACTCCACTACACATATTTTAATAATTTTTTAATATCGTACTCCTTACGCCGCATAACAGTAAAAATACAAATTCACTAATGCGATCCTACACACATTTTACATATAAGTTCCGCTGCATTGTTACCATCGTTGATATCACGATACATGCATACCGCCATGATGGCTCTTGCCTCACTTGCAAGCACATCGTCACTGTTGAGGAACATAAGTATCACTGTGATAAATGCGGAAGGAGTTTTGTCAAACCTATCGGGAGGTAAATATTTTCCTCCAATGTTTATTAATTGGTAGTAGGACTCAACTCATCATGAGAGGCCTTACACTGGCTTTCTCAAACATAATTTAATTAACAGGCCCCGCATTATTTTAATTGTTGAGGATAATACTGGTAAAACTAAGTTCTCGCTCCATCCACCCGAGCTTAAACAACTAACAGGTTATACTCGAAAGGAGCTCACAGTTTATAGCAAAAGGTAAACTATTATTCCATCACGGCATAAAACTAAGAACAATAAATACATAAAATTTCCATGACAATTTTAAACTAATATATTACACAAATACATGTAAATGGAAGGCGTATCTTTCCAGCTACTCTACAAGTCATAAAAGGAGCCCAATGTACTATTGATGTGGTTCCAACTCCCTCCTCCTACACGAACAAAAAAGGAAATTTCATGGTGGACGAGGTTGTGCAGTATTTAAAATCGATGAATAGCAATGTATTTAATTAGGGTCATCCTACTATCCCGACATGATGCTTGAAATAGAGCATCTCTGGGCTGTGTATATTCAAAACAATAAACTAGACAACCTAAGCCCTAAGAATACTTTTCCTATTTTTGTTTCAAAATGCAAAAATTCAACATTCTCCATTCTCAAAAGTTACAGTATATAATATCACATGCGTTCTCATGTCTTCCTTCAGTCTGAACTTTAACAATCATTTCTGTAAAATAGCTGCATTACAACTGACCTTGCAATGAAGAAAGTTGTCCAATTATTATACTTCTATAATCGCATATTTGTCATAAAACAAAATGGTATTTCTATAAACACAAATGATACACAACATAAAGAGGAAAAAAATACTGGTCATCAGCTGCCTCTTGCACATTTGCTACTAAAACATGTCTCTCGTGTCAGACCTCAGCAACATCATGTGTTTCAGATCCTGGAAGTCACAAATACCAATCCAAAAATCCTAAAAGCTTTCCTGCAAATTTATAACACTCTGATCCTTAGCCTGTAAGGTGTCTTTCTTTTTAATGCCATTAGTTAGGTTATCTCTCATTTTTTTGTGCATGGCAATACAAATTATGCTTAAACATTGAATATATGACACATACGATATTGACTAAATGGAAAATCATTTTAGAATTGGAATTATACCAAATCCCTTTCTGAAACAAAAAGTCCATCTTATAAATGTGGCATAAAACATTTCATTTAGGAGATGGTTCTTATAAATGTCAATAACAATTCAGAAATGGATTGGATTCTAATGTTTTATATTAAAAAAATAGAGGAAAAGAAATTATAGAGTCTACCGTATACCAATTTTTATGACATGAATGTGCAGTTAAACCATACGTTTAAGCATGACTGAAACAATCACAAGTACATTGTAATAAGTTTTTCATAGTTGCTTGATAGATATATTTATCGATATAATTTATTTTATCATGAATTATTCTTTTGTCGCATGCATGAACAAAATCTACTTTTCTTTTTTTTCCTGAATTATATTACATTAACCCATAAATTAACAGCTAAGAATTTAAAGTGTAAACATTGCATTTAGTCCTTCAACTTTGTTTGGTGCTTCAGTGGTAATAATGTAATGATATCAAATAAATAAAATTAAATTTATTATTAAAACCTTACTAACAAAAAGACCTTTTGGCTTACTAACTTTTAGTACCTCACAAAGTAACTGAAAGTTATGTGGGAACTACAAAACTAGGTAGTTGAGCCATATATTCATCGCAAATAAGTACCAGGTCCAATTCTTTTAATTAGGACCCCTATTTCATTATTATTACAACTTTTTCAGGAAACAACATATGCTTTTAATGCTATTCAACAGCAATAAGTAGGGCAATTGTGCTGGGAATACAGGATATATAACAATCAGACCAGGTGCATTACATGATGTCCCCACTTGCGTTACGCCATTAAATCCATATGTGAGGCCAAATTACACATAGTAACTACTAATCAAATAAATTTCCATGACTCTATAAAAACCCTCTCAGCAAATACCAAATACAATACGTATAGCACTTCAAATTCCAGAAACAAACTTATCCACCATAAATGGCTCCTCAAATAGTTTTGATATATGCTCTCAACCGTGATGCTGGAAAATCAAAGCTTCATGTTCGTGCAACACGTGTCTGGGAAGCAACTCATACAAAAAACAACTCAACACTAAGGTCGTCTTCGTTGATGAAGAGGTAAGCTACATCCCTTTCACACAAGCATAGCTCATAATCGATATAAAATAGGCCTTCCAAAATTACATTACCAATATATTTTATCATCAAAATATATTTATCAAAGATTATTATCATATTTGATGCCAAGTTTATAACCACATATAGCAATCAAGTTTAAAAAATAAATATATGTCTGGGTTTCTCTATGCGCATGTGCTTCATTGTGAAAGTAGATAATAAACGATTATCAATTCATGTATATTGATTTTTCAATCATAACAAATCGATGCTAGAAAATAAAATAATGCTCACTGTGTGGAACAATCAGAAAGCAGACTATTTCCCATTGCTAAAAGAAGGCTCAGTTTATGACATCTATGACTTTAATATTGTCTCCAACCCAAAAGAGTACATGGTAGTAGATGGAGAGCCGACTTTAAACTTTTATTACAACACATGTGTCATGCATGTTAAAGACATGGATGGGATTCCATGCTTCAAATTTAACCTAACCAAATTTGAGAACGTTCGATCACTACTTTGGGAAAATAATGTTACATATTGAATTCTCAATGATCAGAAAAAGCTCGGGATCTGGCTGTTTGGATGTCATCAGGATCTGATATACCGTCAGGATTTGGTATGTCATCAGCTTTTGTATGACATCAGTATTTGAAGACAGTCAGCATTAGAGGATTTGTTCTGTTTCTTATAATGTGGAGCAGATATCTGTTACATCTGAGTTATAGGACTTTATCTGTTTAGTTTAAGATATGTATCAGTTTCAGTTAGTTTTTGATAATGTATATCTTAGATTAATCTGTTGTAGATGTGTAGTATATAAACACAGTTTAGATCATCATTTAGTAGAAGAACACTCGAGGATTATTCAACCTAGAAGCTCTCAAGAACACCAGTATTTTTTGAGAGGACTTTGTAACCGTTTTTATCAGAAATATAAAAAACTGTTATATTTTATTACTTGTTCTAAACATTTATACAATTGTATCCAACCCCCTTAAATAATTGTATCTTTACTGGGCAAAAATTGGTATCAGAGCACACTGATAAATTTACAATCAGAAATGATCTAAACATGTCTCTGAACAAGTATAAAAGCATTAAAATTCCCATTCTGAAAAAGACTGAATATCTAGCATGAAAGGTGAAGATGCTCATATATCTGGAAGCTACAGATCCAGATTATCTAGACGTAATCAATGATGGACCCTTCATGCCAACAAAATTGGTGCCTGCAACTCATACGGTTGCTGAACATTATCAACTGAAGGAGAAGACATAATGGACACCCGAAGAGAAAGTAGTTGTGCTGAAAGATGCAAAGGTAAGAAACATTTTGCATAACAGTCTTGATTCTGTGATGTCAAACAGGGTTATAGCCTAAAAGACTGATAAAGAGATCTGGGATGCTCTTGAAACTCAATGTCAAGGAACCATTACCATCAAGAAGAACATAATGGCTGTTTAGATTCAAGAATATGAACACTTTGAGGCCAAGCCTGATGAAAGTCTCACAGACATCTATGACAGATTTCTGACTCTGCTAAATAATATGTCTTTGGTGGGAAAGGTGTATGATCAAGAGGATTCTAACACCAAGTTTTTGAGAGCTTTGAGTGAAGAATGGGAAACTCAGACTTCAATCGTATGACATCAGTATGATCTGGACATAATTACTCTGGATGAAGTCTATGGCATGATGAGAACTCATGATTTAGAGGTTCAGCAAAGGAGAGAGAGGAAAAGCAACAAAGGGAAATCTTTTGCTTTGAAAGTAAATGATAAAGCTTCAAAAGAAAAGTCTGTTGGAGCTCTACGAAAGAAGAACAATTTGCCAGAATCAGATACTGATGATTCATCATCAAATCCTGATGAAGATACTGATTCTGAAACTGATGAGAACATGACAGATTCTGATGTCATGCAAATGGCCGCATTATTGGTTAAGGGCTTCAGGAGAATGCAATTCAGGAAGTATGGGAACAATAGAAGTTTCAGGAAGAAGTTCACTGGAAGTGAAAGGAAGTCAACTTGGAGAAAAGATGGAAATGACTCTAAAGCTGGGAAGGTAGACAGGAAAAAGATCAAGTGCTACAACTGTGATGAACCTGGTCACTTTGCCTCAAAGTGCAAGAAAACAAAACATGATAAAGGGAAGAACATAGCCCTGATCATGTCAAGCCAGAATTGGATGGACTCTTCTGATTCTGAAGATGAAAACACATGTTATGCACTGATGGCTAGTCTTGATAATCCTACTGCTTCTGAGCCTAAGGTACAAACTCCTTTCTTCTCTTTTGATACTGAAAATATATCTGAATTGAAATCTATTCTTAAATCTTTGCATGGTAGTTTTAAGAATAAGACTTTAGAAAATGATAGACTTATAATTGAAATTAAGACCTTGAAATCTAGGAATGATCAGTTAGAGTCTGACTTAATACATCAAATAGATTTGAAGAAAGAATATGAGAGAGCTAAACATACAATTAAGATTCTTGAGGCTAGATACAGTATGTTAGAAAAGGATCTAGAGAATGAAAGAAAAACCTTAAAAACTGGACTGATTCAGGACAAAAGGTTGATGAGATGATCTCAAAGAAAAACTGGAAAGAATGCCTAGGCTATAAAGATGGAATTAAGGATGTTGACACTGAAAATAAAATTTCCCTTAAAACTCCTGTTAAGTTTATTTCATCAGAAGCTGATGAACCCAAATCTACTTTTGAAAAGGGTTCAACATCAGTAACTCAAGAAAAACTGGTAAGTGATAAAACTTAGAGAAAGAAAAGCAAGGAAACCATTAAGTCTGTTAAGAAAGAAAAGAACATAGGACTTTTGTCAGCAAGACAATTGGAAAAGAAAATATCTGAGGTTACTGACAAACTTCAAGTAAAAAGTCCTAAAAGAAACAGGAATGGTAAGCAAGGTATTTCTAAAGATTCAAATTACAAGGTTGTTCCCAATGCTCCTAGGAAAACTTGTTTTAACTCTGGAAATACTAATCATCTTTCTATTAATTGCAGGAGGAATAAGAAAAGGAAAACTGCTATTCCTGAGTCTGATGTTAGGGGTAGATCAGTATTTTATAAACCATAAAATCCTTGTTTTCATTGTGGTAGTAGTTGGCATTCGATTTATACTTGTAGTTCTTATCACAAGTTGTATCACAATTACTATGAACCTTTGCCTAAGTTTAATAAAGTTGCTTGTGTGATTAATTCTGTTGGTTTTACTAAACTTGCTTCTGACAAGACAAATCCTGACAAAGGAAAGACTGTCAAAAGTACTCCTGACACACAAAGGCTTAAGTTGTCCAAAAAGAGGGCCCAACAAGTATGGGTCCTTAAAAATCCTTCTAATTAATTATTCTTCTGATTGCAGGGTAACAAGAAAAATACACTTGTCTTGGATAGTGGATTTTCAGGACATATGACTGGAAATAAATCCCTACTGTCAGAATTTGAGAAGAAGGCTGGCCCAAATGTATCTTACGGAGATGGAAATGTTGGACATACTCTGGGATATGGTAACTTGATAATTGGAAAGGTAGCAACAGAGAATATAGCTCTGGTGGAAGGACTGAAGCATAATCTTCCGAGCATCAGTTAAATCACTGACAGAGGTTATCATGTTGTATTCTATGACTCACACTGTGAAGTTGTTCATAACAAGTCAAAGAAAATTGTCTTGATAGGATACAGACATGGTAACATTTATGAAGCAAGGCTACATGAAAGTCTTGAAAAGGAAGCTACTTGCCTTATCTCTAAGGCTTCAGTAGATGAGAGCTGGAACTGGCATAAGAAGCTCTCACATCTCAACTTCAACTCAATCAATGAACTTGCCAAGAAGGAGCTTGTAAGAGGATTTCCAAACATGCTATACTCAAGTGATGGTCTTTGTGATGCTTGCCAAAAGTCTAAACAAAGAAGACTGTCTTTCAAAAGCAAAACATAATTCTCTATCACTGAGCCATATCACATGCTGCACCTAGACCTTTTTGAACCAGTGAACATAATGTCCATCAACAACAAAAGGTAAACACTTGTAATTGTTGATGATTTCACTAGATATACATGGGTTTATTTTCTACACAGGAAGGATGAAACTCCAGAAATTCTTCTGGACCACATAAGGCAAATTAAAAATGGATCCACTCATAAAGTGAAAATTATAAGGAGTGATAATGACACTGAATTCAAGAACTAAAAAATGGAGGAATTCTGTAAGTACAAAGGCATAGAATAGCAATTATCAACTCCTGGTACACCTCAGCAAAATGGTGTTATTGAGAGGAAGAACAGGACCTTAATTGAAGCTGGCAGAACTCTGCTAGAAGAAGCAAAACTACCCACTTACTTCTGGGCTAAAGTAGTAAACACAGCATGTTATACTCAGAATGTCACTCTGGTAAATAGACATGGTGTTACTCCTTATCAAATGCTAAAAGAAAAGAAGCCCAGTCTCAAACATCTTCATGTATTTGGATGTAAGTGCTTTATTTTGAGAACTCATACTGATTATCTTGGAAAGTTTGAATCAAAGGCTAATGAAGGAATCTTTGTTGGATACTCACCATCAAAAGCTTACAGTGTGTTCAATCTAAGAACACGCACTGTAGTAGTCTCCATAAATGTATCTTTTGATGATAAGAAGATTCCTGGTTTTGAAGAAGACACTCATGAAAGTTTAATCTTTGCAAATGAAAAGGCATTGTTGGAATCTGGATCAAACTCTAATGAACTATCAAATCCTGATGATCCAAATCCTGACACTCCTTCAGATTCTGAAGATAATCATTGTGCTAATGAGCCTGCACAAGTTGAGGGGGAGCAACAGTAAAGGTCAGCTGATGATGCTAAAACTGAAGAATCATCTCAAATTTATTCTCAATCCAATGCTGATTCAACATCAGAAGAACATGTGTCAAGTCCCAATATTTCATCAGGAAATAACCCAACGGATTCAGGGGGAGCCTCAAATGCATTTGATGAGGCATACAATTCAGGGGGAACATCTAGTTTCAGAAGGACACTTCCCAGTGCCAGAAAATGGACTAAGGATCATACTCCTGATCTGATCATTGGAAATCCTGATGATGGTGTAAAGACAAGAAGTGCAACTCAGAATGAATGTTTATTTTATAATCTACTTTCAAAAGAAGAGCCAAAGAAAGTAGAAGATGCACGCAAGGATGCAGATTGAGTCATGGCTATGCAAGAAGAATTGAATGAGTTCAAAAGAAATAAAGTGTGGAAGCTGGTGCCCAGACCTAAGAACATATCAATTGTGGGCACAAAGTGGGTCTTTAGAAATAAAATTGATTCTGATGGAACAATCATCAGAAGCAAGGCAAGATTGGTGGCAAAGAGATATTCCCAACAGGAAGGTATTGAATATGATGAGACATTTGCTCCTGTTGCTTGGTTGGAAGCAATCAGAATCTTCTTGGCATATGCTGCTCACAAGAAGTTCAAAGTCTTCCAGATGGATGTCAAGAGTGTATTTCTCAATGGAGAACTTGAAGAAGAAGTCTATGTTGAACAACCACCAGGATTTATGGATCCTAAACATCTTGATTATGTTTACAGACTTGATAAAGCACTCTATGGACTGAAGCAAGCACCTAGAGCATGGTATGAAACTCTTGCTCCGTTTCTACTTGAAAGTGGATTCAAAAGAGGTACAATAGATAAAACCCTATTTTATCTGAATAAAGGTAAAGATTTACTTTTAGTTCAAATTTATGTGGATGATATCATTTTTGGATCAACTAATCAAACACTGTGTGATAAGTTTTCAAAGTTGATGCAATCAAGATATCAAATGAGTATGATGGGAGAGATGAGTTACTTCCTAGGCTTGCAGATTAAATAGACTGATAATGGCATCTATATCAATCAGTCCAAGTACACAAGAAATCTACTGAAAATGTTTATATGCAAGAAAGTGCAATTGCAAGTACTCCTATGGCAACTGCTACAAAACTTGATCCAAATGAAGGTACAGCAGTTGATGTGACAACCTACAAAACTTGCTTGGACTGAGAAATCCAAGAGATACTACAATATCGTCTATTCAAAGGAAAGAAATAAATCTGGATATAATGGTGATTCGAAAAAAATTGACTCCTATAGAATTAAATAAAAAGGGGATATTTTTTATCGATCCCATTCGTTTGTCTGTAAAAAATGATGGATACTTTATTATATATCAAACCGTAGGTATATCGTTGGTTCATAAAAGTAAGTACCAAACTCCTCAAAGATATCGAGAACAAAGATGTATTAATAAAAATAAATTGGATGAATCTAGCATTCGAAAGAGAGACAAAAAACATCATGATTTTATCGTTCCTGAAAAGATTTTATCTCTGTTATACCTAACTGCTAACAGGCCAGACATTCTGTTTGCCACTTGTTTATGTGCAAGATTTCAGGCAAATGCAAGGGAGCCACATCTTATTGCAGTAAAGAGAATTTTCAGATACCTCAAGGGTACTGTTTCTCTTGGACTTTGGTATACAAGAGAAGCTGATTTTGCATTATATGGTTATTCAGATGCTGATTTTGCTGGATGCAAAATAGACAGGAAAAATACATCAGGAAGCTGTCAGTTCTTGGGAGGCAGATTAGTCTCATGGTTCAGCAAGAAGTAGAAATCTATTTCTACTTCAACTGTTGAGGCTAAATATATTGCAGCTGGGAGTTGATGTGCTCAGTTGTTATGGATGAGAAATCAGCTCATGGACTATGGATTATCATTCTTAAAAATTCCTATTTATTGTGATAATCAAAGTTCTATTGCTATGACAGGAAATCCGGTGCAACACTCTCTTACAAAGCACATCAGTATCAGATATCACTTCATAAGAGAGCATGTCATGGAAGGAACCATAGAGCTTCATTTTGTTCCTACTGATCAGCAGCTGGATGATATCTTCACAAAGCCATTACCTGAAGCAACATTTACAAAGCTTGTGAATGAACTTGGTATGGTTAATTGGGACAATTAAATTTTTATTTGATCAAATTCTGATGTATATTGATCAAATCCTGATATGTCCTAAATGTTGTGTTCTTAGATATTAAGCCAGAAATATTTGATGTATTCTATTTTATATGCATGATAAATTAAGTGAATTTATTTGCTAATTGTGCATGTCCGAATAAATATATCACTGTCATCATTACACATCGGTCTAGGGAGACGCGCCTTAAAAAGAAATCTTTTTGTTAATTCATTAAGTTAACTCTTCAGTCTCTTAGTCTCTTGATATTCTCTTGGTTATTTAAATGACTGCTCATCCTTCAGTAAAATCACATCTTTTCCTACCCCAACACATCTTTTCATTTCTCTTAAACAATGGCAAACCCCAGTTGGTTTTATTTCTATGGCACATATACTGTGACCATTTTTCGAAATGGAATTCAGACTTCATATCCCATCAACAACATTCCATACGACATCTATATTCAACTTCCAGACAACATCAAAAATGATCTTTTGTTTTTCAAAGAGAATTTCATCTCCACAATCTTAAATAGCAGGAGAAAATCATTCGTCTTGTTGTTCTCTTTGTTGAAAGTAGGAAGAAGAATTAAACATCATCCATCCGTATTTTTTCACCATCAGCTTTGTCAAGCTTCTTAGACCAAGGCTGTTGATGTTCACCATTTAGACTAGGTCTATCTTGTAATCTTTTGCATGTAACCTACAAATTTCATGAAATGTACTCTTTTGATATATTAATGAAATTTTTCTTTGCAAGATTTAGTCTTTATTTATCTCGTATTATATGCATGTGAATGTTTTCATTGAAGCCTGTTAATCTTTACTTCATCTACTTGAATTGTATTTCTTGATGAATATTTTGATTAAAATTGTGGTTTCTAATAATTTGTGATGCTTTAACAAACAAATGTTGAATTTGAATCGACATATCCTGAGTTAGTCAAATCCTGACAGAAGAAAGGTCTCAAATCCTGACGACAGGTTAGCACGTTCTAATTTAGATTATTAGTGTTAATCAATCTCTGAGTAAGCTTTATTGTTGCAATTAAGTGTCTCACTTAATTAATGATTAATGGTGGATTATTAGATAAACAAATTTCTACGGTTGTGTCTTGATATAACTGTATGTATTTTGTATTTACTTTCGCAATTTCCTCCACCGTCAAATTCAATTACTCAGTAATTGTTTCTTGTTCGAAGTCAAATCCACTAAGTTACCTCATTCATACGAGTGTGTTAAACCTATTTCTGAATAGTGAAGCTATAAAATCAGAAGAAATTCTATAACACAATTCATCATACACTTAGTTTCACTATGCACATCTCACACTTACTCTCTCTCACAAGTTATTCACATCATGACAACTTCTGAAGTTTCACCACTCTTTAGTCAAACCACAATCATTCATGGAAACATATTTGGTACTAATAATTACTTAGATCTGCTTACACATCAGCAGCTACCATCATCTTTTCATGATATTCAGGATTTTCTCCTTCTATGTCCAATTGGGTATGCTCTCACAAATCCTGTTAAGGTGTCATACAGGGCTGTCATGCAGGTCTGGAACACAGCAGTGGTAAATTCAACACATACTGGATTTTCCTTTGAGTATGAGGACCAAAGATATGAAGTTGATACTGACATTCTGCTTCAAGCCTTGAGATTGTCTGCGCTTGATGGTACTCCTGATACTCATACCACTGAGCAGCTGTTTGACATGCTCAGGACTTTAGGCTATCAAGGAGAAATCACAACCATTGGAAAACTGGCCAAGACCAAACTGAAAAGAGAGTGGAGCTTTTTCTTTGACTGCATCAGTAGATGTTTCTTGAATAAGACAACAAACTTTGATGCTCTCCATCCACTTCCCTGAGAATTGGGTACTCTCTTCTTAACTCTGGTAATTTTGATTATGGTAATACTATATTACAGTTCATAATTGATAGGAGAGCAGATGCTTCAGGAGTAATAGGGTATACTAGGTTTTTGCAACTAATTTTCAATTTTTTATGCCCTAATCCTATGTTTGATGATGATGAATTACTCCCTATTTTTCAAATTTCTGAAAAAGCAATCACTGATCATATTAAAAGGGATGAAAAGAATAAATTTTCAGGACCACCCTTTCTTCCTAAAGAGGTCAGGCAATTTCTGTTAAGAAATAGACCTACTCCTACACAAGTGCCTGCAAATCCTGATGCTGGCACCTCTGTCACAGTTCCTGATGCTAAGACTCAAGAAATCACCCATCTTATTTCTAACCCAAGCATTTCTTCTACCAAACAGCAAACACATCAAGCTCATAAATTAGCCTCCTCTGTTGTCTCTCAAAAGACATCAGTTGTAACAAAGAAAAGGTTGTTTAAGAAATCTGTCACATCTGGACAGAAAGCTAGACAAGACTCACTGAGTGAGAGTGAGAAGAAAGAAGATTGTTTTCCAATCAGGAAAAGAAGACTGATTATACAAAATAATTTTGACTCAGATGATCAGATGCCAATAGGATCCTTATCAACAATCAAGAAATCCATTGATCAAAATCCTGATGACTTGATTGATACTACTGGAATCAAGGAGCCAACTACTGATGCTAGTACTCTGCTTGATAAGCTTCCAGTAATTGAAGCAATTGCTGAACACAAGAAAACTGCAAAGAGCTAGTTGAAAAGAAGAAGTGAAGAAGTAGTTGGATATATCAGAAAGAAGAAGAAGACTCAGCCTCTTGACAAGGATGTTAGTACACAAGAACCTAGGTCCCAAAGGGATTTAGCAACTGCAACACATCCAGTCATACAAGAACCATCTTCTCAAAGGGAAGATGCAGACACTGAGGCTGCACAGATCATTGTTAATATTGCTCAGAGTGATCTTCTTGCTGACTCTGTTCAACTACTCCTGGAAAAGCAAACTCATCAGGAGATACTGTCACGGGTGGATACAATCATTGATGATCCTATTTTTGAGAAGAGCACACAAGAACCTTCACCAAGCATTGCTGAAGCAGTTCACATGTCTCAGACTCCATAAGAACCATCAGTTCAAAGTACTGATAATGGTCTTTCACATACTCCTGAAAGATCAAATCCAGAAGATACAACAGCTCCTACTGAGAATCATCTTTCCACTGCACTAGCTACAATTGATGATCCATTACTGGTTGTTAGTTTGAAAAAGTATCCTGATGTGCTGTTTGTTCCTCCACTTTTATCACTTTCACTTGAGGAATCACCTTCAGGTATTGCTAACTTCTCATATATTCTCATGTTTTTATGATTATAAATAGTCTCTTATTTGAGGTAACCTCTATTTATATGACAAACATACAACTCTTCTCAGCCATCTCTTATTTCTTTGTTATATGTGTGATTGAGCATTTCTGAGAGACTGTGTGAAAATATCAGATTTAAAAAAAAAATTGAGTGGCAGTCTCATGTACTGGAAAAAGGAGAGGTAGTTTTTAGACAAGAATCTTATAAGTTTTTTCTTTACTTATAAAGTTTCTTCTATGAGAATAATATTACTCTTAAAAGTAATATATTCTGTGAGAAGTGATGAGATCACTTGAAAAGAACAGAGAGATTTAGGTGTTACCATGTTTCTGTTTCAGGATCCCATCATCCACAGGCATCTCTTGCAAAGAATCTGGATAAAGGCAAGGCAATTCTGCCTGATTCTGCACATTCTTCTGATGGCTTGTCTGACTCTAACAATGATAGTGATGATGATGATCCTGATACCGCTCAGCTTAAGTATGCAATTGATGCATCTAAGAAGTCCAATGTTGGTTCTTCTTCGCACTTCACTGGCCATCCTTCTTATTACAATGTTGATGCTGAGCATTTCAGACAGACAGAATGGGATTATAAATGGAGACTTGCAAATACTTCTATCTCATCTGTTGTTGGCTTGCAACACATTCATCGGGCCTATGATGAAATTCAAACTCCTGTTCTGAAGTTGCATCTTAAGGCCTCAACCATTTCTGTTAAAGGAATTCACACTGAACTTGATGAAATGAAGAAGTCTCATACTGGTGTCAAAGAGAAAATTGATGGATTTTTGCTTCACACACCTAACTGAGCTGAAATCAAAAGTGTGAAAAATACCATCAAAGATGTTGTTAAATCTCAAGATAGCATGGCCTCTAGACTTTCCTCCTTGGAAGACAAGGTTTCTTCTATAGGTGACAAACTGGATGCTCTTTTTCTCTTCTTTCAAATATTGATGCCAAAAAGGGGGAGAAGATAGTTGCTACAAAATGGACACCAAATTCTATTCAGATAAAGGATAAAGATATTGATGATGTTGGTGATAAGAATAATCCAGTTACAGATGTTCAAATTGCTTCTACTGCTCAACAACTTCAACATTTCAATAAGAATGATCCTTCAGGACAAAGGAAGTCTACTAGTGCTTATAAAGCCAAGCACAAGACTACTGCTGGTGCTCCGGAGGATGATGATATTACAATCTCAAATTTAGCAGAAGCTAAAGGGATGTTCTTTCCTTACAGACATAAGGAAACAGGTGAAGAGATTTTCTTGTACTACAAAGACAAGAAGTTTGAGCAAAAGAATGCTAGGAGTGCTCTTGGGTATATAACTGAAGAATTTCCTGATCTAACACCTGAAGAAGCAGTTATGCAACAAAAGGAGCTCTTGGCTCAAATTGAAGCTGAAGATAACACTTCTAAAGGAAGAGAAAAAAGAGGTGGTAGATCTGCAAGAGCAAGAGGAAGAGGTGGAGGAAGAGGTGGAAGAACTTCTGGATCAAGGCAAGTGACTGCATTCAACTCTACTTTTCTAAATTTTCTATCCAGAGAAGGTTATGTTCCTATACAAGGAAATGAAGAAAATAAAGAAGTTCAGAAGCCAGAAGAGTTGATTATACCAAGGAAGAAAAGATCAACCACTGACATTGATCAAGCTGATACAGCAAATCATAATGTAACTCCTGATGCTGACTCAAATCCTGAGGTAAAAGCAGATCCTGATGTTGTGAACCTGATAACTGATTTTAACTCTGATGAAAAAGTGATCAAAACATTAAATGAGTCAGCTCTTTCTCTAGTAATCACTCCTTATATTTCAGAGGCTGATGAAAAAGAAAAGATTGATAGAAGAAAAGCTGATCTAGCATTCAAAGAATATTTGCAGAGAGTTTTAAAATCAAAGAGGGAGCTATGGCATAAAGCAGAAGGGAAAACTGATGATTTGTCTTCAAACTATGCTCCTCTCGGTAAGAAGAATAGAAGATGGAAAGACATCCATGTATTCAATTATTCTAAAGGGTTCAAGCATGTTGAATTTATGCCAGCTGGGTTAAGAGATTCTATCTCAGAACAGGAAGATGTTGATAAGTCCATCAAGAAGACTTCTTGGGTGGTATACAATGAAAAACTGAAACTTATCAAATCTCGAACCAGAGGAGGCATTGGTCATTCCAGTATGGAGATCTTAGAATCTGATATGTTGGATACAGATACTCTAACAGAAAATCTTGGTGAAAGAATTTCTCCTTTACATCTTGAGAAAGTTGAAGCTGTGAAGATTGTTCATAGAAAGATAAATGATAATGATGTCAGAGAAGAGATTCTGTACTTTCTCAGTGATGGTAAAGTAAAAAGTTTTACGTTACAGCAACTCTTAATGAAGACTGTGACAGAATTGAAATACATTCACTATCTTCTTAGAGTTGAGAATAAAGTCATCAGAAACTGGTCTTCTAATGATACTTGAAATGATCAGAAGAAGAGTCATGACAAAAGATGATAAATACAATGGTGATTATGTTCCTGAGTACAGAACTTATACTGGTCAAGAAATGCAGATGAAAAAGGGAGCTGCAGTGCTACAAGTTTTTCTCAATAGTCCTCAGTTATCCTTCAGTCCTGATCATGAAGATGTCAGTTTAAGCTTCATGTTGATTGGTGATCTTGAGATAAGCAAAAGCTCAATTTCTAAGTTAAGATTAGCTATCTATCAGCTTGGAGAAGACACTGAAGAGAAGAGCGAGTTGAAGAAAAAGCTTGTTAAAGTCCTACGAGACAAGGAGGAAGAAAGATTGAAGAACTTTCTTGGAACTTTCTTGGAACAACTGTCAGTTATCTGAAGATACTGAAGTAAGCTTTACTCCTTGTACATTTTTGTAGATTGGTTTTGGCATCATTGAGAATGGAATTTGTGCTTCATTGTATTAAGCATAAATTGGGGGAGATTGTTACATATTGAATTCTCAATGATCAGAAGAAGCACAGGATCTGGCTATTTGGATGTCATCAGGATCTGATGTACCGTCAGGATTTGGTATGTCATCAGTATTTGTATGACATCAGTATTTGAAGACAGTCAGCATTAGAGGATTTATTTTGTTCCTTATATTGTGGAGCAGATATCTGTTACATCTGAGTTATAGGACTTTATTTATTTAGTTTAAGATATGTATCAGTTTCAGTTAGTTTTTGATAATGCATATCTTAGATTAATCTGTTGTAGTTGTGTAGTATATAAACACAGTTTAGGTCATCACTTAGTAGAAGAACACTCGAGGATCATTCGACCTAGCAGCTCTCAAGAACATCAGTATTTCTTGAGAGGATTTTGTTACAGTTTTAATCAGAAATATAAAAAGTTGTTATATTTTATAACTTGTTCGAAACATTTATACAATTATATCCAACCCCCCTTAAACAATTGTATTTTTACTGGGCAACAAAGAAAAACTTCATAGGTACACGATCATATTTCAATATACTCTATTACAATAGTATATGCTCATCTAATTCTTTCATTTTCATTACTATGCACCTATTTATACACATCCTCTCTACACACATCTTTCGTGTGAATGCAGAAATTATTGGAATGGTCAAAAATTTTGGTCATCTCAATACTGCCTCCAATGGTGCTAAGAAATTAGAGATCCTTTTAGTTGACAATGTGTTAGGCTTATTTATGAAAACGGGCTGCTGAAAACTCACAAACATAGTTTGTATTTCAAATTTTTTACTAAATAAGAAAGCTATATAACATTGATTTCCATTGAAACAAATAGTTTTAGTTAACATATCAACTGTCAAATCTTGCACATGCAAAATGAGATGATTAACAATCTATGGGAGGACAAAACAATTAATTTATTAGAGGGTTTAGCTGCTCTCGAAGGAATGACAACATTTATGGTCATCATGGGGCTCCTTGCTAAGCAATACTCAGGTTCAAAGAAAAAACCCTACAAACTTTGTTATTTCCTCATAGTTTAAAAACTTAAATTATCTTTACGCTATTTTGATAAAAAAAATTAGCTACACAAGTTACTACGGCTAATGTAGAATCTCATAAGATATGCACTGGATAGAACTCTAATTAAATGTCAACAAAAGACTACTTAAATTTACCTATTATCACTATGATGTTGTAGAAAAATCAATGCTTTCAACATTATATTCATGTCAGGGTATGGTTTTAGCCAACTGCCCATTATGAAACTTTGCAACCAAAATAAAAAGATGTCTGTTATCAATTACATGTTACCCTCTACTCAATTCCCTTTAAATTCACTAAGTAAAGTTGTCAACACAATCTCCTGCTCACCATTAACACATTTCCTCTTACCCAACTTATAATCCTCTCTATTTTAAATGTATAAATGTAAATATAATGAGTCAGTTCTTTAACTTTTCCTAGAATCGGCAAAGAAGGACTCAAAGATGGAATTGAGCAAAAAAAATAGTAGAATTAAATCATATTTTCATATTTAGTTGGCTCATGTACTAATAAAATCATTTTAATAACATATATTCAAGTTAAAATGTTTAAAACATTTGATCCTACTTCATTTCCTCTTCTTGGTTTACATCTTACAACCATGCAGGCACAACAGTCATACTCTCCGGTGGAGAGGCAACCAATACCTACTTTAACATAGACTATATCCAGCTCAAACAATTGGAGCATGATATGTTAGCAATAGCTAATCATAAATCTGACACTATACTACCCCCAACCAAGAAACAACTTATCAACACGGTAGAAAACACTCTAAAGCAGGTCTCCATCAAGGAGATAATGGACACTCAAATCTCAAGTGCCACAGAAGTAATCACCGATTTTTCCATCCATCAAAGGACAATAATAGCATTAAATTAATTTCTTAATGAACTAAATATTAACGCATATCAGTTGTATAAACGTAACATTTCATGCAGGTAAACGTTTCATATGTGAAGCTACTATTGTGGATTTTTCCAAATATGACGAATGGTATTGTAATTCATGCCCTAAGTGCCCAAAGAAGATAAGGACTGACGATGACAAATTTTATTATGACAACTGTACCAGGGAAACAAACGGCTTCAAACAATGGTACTGATTTTCACAACAGATTTCAACTAATCATTATTTATCATATATCACTCTCTCTCCTGAACCATAAACAAATTTAAATTTACATATATTATCAAACCTTTTATCATTTGTATTTTATGACATAATTCTTCATAACAATCTCCCAAAAATAGCTACAAGATAACTGTTGAGGTGAAAGATGCTTCGGGGAAAACAACTTTCACTATTTTCAACAAGGAAGTCGAGCGCCTAACAAGTGTCCCAATTGAGAACATCATATTTGATATTGGCCAGGTATCTTACTATTTTAAATTCTTCGTAAGCTCTTATGGCAGTTTATATTTCCCATTGCACTAAATAGCTGATCAAAATAATAAATGTAGCACCCTCCAAACCCGGTCAGAAGTTTGGGATCCACGACATACACACACACCATATTTAAACTTGTTTATATAATAATAATATATGCAATGACCCTACTTACCATATCCACGGATCGCAATAGTTCAAAGTATGTCCACAAGCCTTAATCTTATTTATTACAAACGTACCAAATCCCCAATTTATTTATCTTACATCTGAAGTCAAGCTTTATTACAAACTTTTAACACATACTAAGCCACACAACTTCCGCTAGCTTATTTCATTTCAACCTGAAAACCTAGCTTGCACACTCGACTGGGGATCCTCTCCACCACCAGTTTCCTTCTTAACTGGAAAAGAACATAAACAAATTCGCAAGAGTGAGCTAACTAGCTCAGCAAGTCATAATGACAATACTGAGATTAAATAATGATCAATTGAAATGATATAGGGAATCAAATTTCCTGATAAGCAATGATTAGAATTGGATATTCACTTTTATTTTAAAAACCAAGGTTAGGCTGCTGCTCAGTCACGCACTAACCCCGAGAAAGGCTCCCAGCTTTGCTCTATATACTGGATCCAAGGCACACATTGGCCTATTATGACCACGAATCTGGTCCATATTTAAAAACAATCCAATTCTATAATAATAACATGATAAACAATGTAATTTAATAAATGGAATCATAAACAACATTTATCTTGAAGCATAAGGTGATTCACAACACCATGAAGGTATAACAAGGTAAACAGAATGATTGACTTTCAATCCAGGTAAAGAATCAGAGTGTAGAAGACCAAAGGTTCAAAGGTTACAAGGAATGGTCTTCTGCTATACAAGGCATCCATATTTAAAAACAATCCAATTCTATAATAATAACATGATAAACAATGTAATTCAATAAATGGAATCATAAACAACATTTATCTTGAAGCATAAGGTGATTCACAACACCATGAAGGTATAACAAGGTAAACAGAATGATTGACTTTCAATCCAGGTAAAGAATCAGAGTGTAGAAGACCAAAGGTTCAAAGGTTACAAGGAATGGTCTTCTGCTATACAAGGCATAAAGGTTTGTAGGTTAAGCAACCTCATATCAAGAATCAGTATGTGGTAGATATATATTTAAAAACAATCCAATTCTATAATAATAACATGATAAACAATGTAATTCAATAAATGGAATCATAAACAACATTTATCTTGAAGCATAAGGTGATTCACAACACCATGAAGGTATTACAAGGTAAACAGAATGATTGACTTTCAATCCAGGTAAAGAATCAGAGTGTAGAAGACCAAAGGTTCAAAGGTTACAAGGAATGGTCTTCTGCTATACAAGGCATCCATATTTAAAAACAATCCAATTCTATAATAATAACATGATAAACAATGTAATTCAATAAATGGAATCATAAACAATATTTATCTTGAAGCATAAGGTGATTCACAACACGATGAAGGTATAACAAGGTAAACAGAATGATTGACTTTCAATCCAGGTAAAGAATCAGAGTGTAGAAGACCAAAGGTTCAAAGGTTACAAGGAATGGTCTTCTGCTATACAAGGCATAAAGGTTTGTAGGTTAAGCAACCTCATATCAAGAATCAGTATGTGGTAGATATGTATTTGTGGAGTAGTATCGGTTATGTGTGGTTCGTATCCAAGAATTCAACAATCAATGGTTTACAAGAATCAGGCTTACGGCTCAAGATCAATAAGAATCAAGGTTTAGGGTTAAGTACTTCAAAGTACTTGCAATATAGAATAGGAACTACTGGGAGTAATTGCAACATAATGAAAAGAGTTCAAGAGTACTCGCAATTATGCTACAAAAAAGTTCAGGGACACTTGCCTTATCAATTCGCTTTCACTTTACTAACACTTGTCAATTGGTTCCCACTCACTGACCATTTTCTTTCCCTTTCTACGTCTCGCTTCCATGTAGTGCTTCGACACTGCCTGATGGATGGTTTCGACACATAAATAAATTTGCATTATCTAAGACTCAATTTCATTGTGTTTCAAATCTATTTCAAATTTCTCTTTCGTGTAAATTGTGGACATTATTGCAATACTATTTTTTCAGCTTTCTTGCAATTTATATTTTAGATTAATTTCTCTTCAAAAGAGCACTTAAGATTGTTATCTGACACACTTGTGCTTAGTGGAATAAGCACAAGTGTGTCAGATAATATATTTATGTGTAAGGATATATAAAAGTGGAATAAATAATTTTGAACAAAGCAAAATATATGGAAAGAGAATGTTGTGTAAGGATATATAAAAATCCTAAATTATAATTTTTTATATCAAAATTTGTAAAGTAAATAAATAGAAAGTATTAATACACATGTATACCCAATTAAGAGAACTTAAGCTCAAATTTAAGTTTGTTTGTGTTGAGTTCCTTCTCCGCTTTCTCCTCAACGCCTCTCAGTACACATTCATTCATCAAGAAATATTTGAAATAACAAGGACATGCACAAAAAATATGTTCATCTTCAAAGAGATGATTTAACATAGTAAGCACCGTCTCTGTCCGTGAAAACAACAATCTTCCTCCGATAAAACTGATGGGGTAAAACACATCAAGTCAAAAAAATAACCTAACATATAAATCATTTATATGCTTCTTCTGGATATAAATGAACTTCATTAATAATTCTGATCAGTGCAAAACATTACAGGATATAGACAGCTGTAATATGTGTAACATCCCCCAAATTCGGGGTCAGGATTTGGGTGTTACCAAACAACTTTAAATAGTATAAACCTGTATATTAAAATAAATATACAGATGACCCCCCACTTCCAAATCGTTTATAGGTTATGGTATCCAACAAGAATCTAAACATCTAAATTTTATAACAACTACTCAAATGTTATTACCTCTTTACCATCTTCCTCGTCTTAATTACTCTGACATCTCCAACTTTCTACAGCTGAGATATCTCTTATTTTCGCTGACTATTAAGAACTATTCACCTTTATCCTCCTGTGATTATTAGTCGCTAAACACGCACTAAAATTCATGCAAGTATACGTGTTCGCAAGTAGTATAAGATATAAATCAGATTTGTTCCCACAGAGACTGGTTTATGTTAACTTTGTGATTTATGCACTTATGCAACAATGATATGGCTATTATTCAATGCTAAGACAAATAACAATTTGGGTTTTGATTATACTACGATTAACTATTGAGAATTATACTAGAGAACATTAATTAAAGATAGTAAAGAGAGTTGAATAATATATGACACAAACATGGGATTCTAACTTCATTAAGTACTTCATTCAATAGCCTTTTTGTTCTTATACTTAGCATGTAATGGTGATGACACTAATCAGATAACACGAAACTGATAAACGCCAACTTTCGTTGTACGAATACCATACTACCAGACATCCACAAAGAAGATAGAAGCTGAATAGACACCAATTATATTGAGACCCTATATGTCTATAGAATTTGACAACATAACGGTTTAATGCACAAGTTATCTATCGTGATTACATAGGGCAAGTTAGATAGTTAAAATTACCTACGAATCATGCATAACAATAACACATGAACCTATGCTAGCATGGCAAGTTCTAAATCCTTAAATTCACTTTCGCTTCATTAAGAATTAACACGCTATCTTATAAGTTCGTGACGCTCATAAGACGAATAAGCACAACCAATACTAGGTTATCATATAATCACCACACACTAAGGCATCGAAACAAATCAACTAAAGAAATCCATAAATAAATCCGCTAGAACCCCACGATAACAATTAGCCCATAATCAGACTCATCATCAACGTAGGTTCCAATGAAAGCATGGTATAATAAACGTAGTCTTTATAAATAAATAATAAACAAAGTACTTAATTCAGAGTATTAGGTTCAACAAAACAAGAAACGAGCATCCAAGATTACAACTTAGAACAAAGATTCACAAGAATAAACTAGATCTTCTTCGCCTTCGTTGAATTGTGCTATAGGTCTTCTTGTCATCTTCTCCTTAAGCTCCGTTATGTCTCTCTCTCTCTGAAAAACGTCTTTTATTTAGGTATATATAGCATCTCATTCAAAGTTAAAGTCCTCCAATCGGAAGCCAAGTAGAATCAGGATTTTAACATCCCGACCCGGCACGGCCGCGCGCTTGATCAGCGCGGGCGCGCTGTGTCCCTGAATTTTGGTTTGACAGCGCGGGCGTG
Organism: Apium graveolens; assembly: GCF_009905375.1. NCBI lineage: Eukaryota > Viridiplantae > Streptophyta > Magnoliopsida > Apiales > Apiaceae > Apium > Apium graveolens. The sequence continues at coordinate 62,593 of NW_027418160.1, forward strand.
CGGGCGCGCTGGCCTCCTGGATAAAATTCTGCTTTCTTTCTTTTCTTGCTGCAATGAGTTGGTTTCCCGAGCTTTATTCCTTGGACACCATCCTTACACCATATTGGCATCAAATCAATGCTAATTTACCTAAATCCCGGATTAATGCCTGAAATGCAAAAACACTAGAAAACACATTAAAACACCAACAACTTGAGTACAAATACACCAATTCAAAGCTTAATGGAGCGTTATAAAGTGTCATAAATACCACTCAATATACCCCCAAACTTGAATCGATGTTTGTCCTCAAGTATAAACAGACTCAAAGAACAAGAAATAGAAATGCATGAATGCAACTAAATGAATCCAACGATTCCCAATAGAATAACTAAACCAATCAACAAGCAACATCTCAACAAATGCAGTTATTCGCATAAAGATCAATCAAACCTTACAAATCAACCTACAAACCAGAGACGTGTGTGTGTGCAAATGCTTACAGGTATACTATCGTAACTAGATCAATAATCATGACTCACTACTCATCAAAGCAATCGCAAGGTTATAAATAAAATAAAAGCTAGATTCAAAATAACTTATAACACTTCAATTCTTATTTTGGAGCTTTATATGGATTCATGCTTTTATTCACAACAAAACAACACAAGTATGCTTATTTGACCGTACAATGAGTGAGGTACACAAAAGACTTATACAATAGTATCCACGTAATGAGCATTAGGTTAGCGGATCCCGGACTATAGAAGCTTTAGGTCACTAGGCACAAAATCCCCTAAAAACTTAGTAACTCGAGTAATAAAGAGCCCACTCGTGATCAATTATACATAACACTTATTTTTTTTCTTTTTCTTTTTTTTTCTCTTTATTTCTTTCTTTTTCTTTTCTTTTTTTCCATAAATTTTTGAACGAGTGTGTTTCGCTCCATCTCGTTCAACCCTAGACCACTCATATAAATATGAGCAGGCTACAAGCCATTTGACACCTAGCCACAACAATTAGCAATGAAATCCAATTTCTCCAATTTTTTTAAAAATCCATGTTATTTTATCATTAAGAGAATATCCTAAATTCTAAATATAAACAAGCGATTAAACCTCGACAAACAAACAAACCATGATCATGATCTAGCACTCAAGCAACCTATAAGACTTAGTGAAATACAACTGTCTCTAGCATGCAAATCAATTCGATAAGAATTAACATCACTAAATACGACATCACTACACTAGCATCAATATCACAAATCAATCGGAAAAAATCATCTAAGGGGTCATGTTATAATGCAAGTGCATGAACTATATGAACAAACTATCATAAAAAACTATAAAAAATAAAAAAAACTATATGGAAAAATATGCAACTATATGCACTAAATTATCATGAATATACAAACTATATGTGACTCACACAAAACATATTCCTTCAACTACTACCTCCAAACTTAAAATTTTCACTCCCTCAGTGAAGGTAATAGTAAGGAATCAGGCATACTTACTCGGAATCAGGATCCTCACCCCCAACGGGTGGAGTGTCAGGCGTGTCTGGAGGTGGATACATGGAGTCCTCACCAAATACTGGCCACTGGATGTCAACACATGTGGCTCTGAATGCAGTCTATAGTGCCTGGGTGAGATCACGTGCAAATCGACTATGGATTCCATGCATCGCATCCATCTTCCTCGCTAAACGCCTATACTATGTTGTGCTCAAACCAACTCCAACATCTGCTCCTGCCTCCTCCTGCTCCTGCTGCGATGTACCAGCCTCACCCAACTCAGCTCTCCAAGCTGCCTTGCTCGCCTGCACCGTGTTACCAGCACATGCCTTAGGAGCTGGCCTTCCACCTGGCAGATGGTCATAAAAATATCCAAGTCCCTTAGGATCGGGCTTCCTGCCATACCACTCTGTCATGTTCAGCAGCGTAGAACGGTCGATGGGAACACTGGGAAGCTGCAGCTGCTCATGTGCGGGCCAATGAACACCAATTGCCACATACAGCTTTGTCACAACTGACGCATAGGCTATAGAACCCGTAGTACTCCCTCACAAAAATCTCAGAATACCATGGTAAATCGCCATCCCAAGGTCCACATAATCACCCTGAAGAATCCCCACAATAGTGGTGCCAAAAACTTGTTAGTCGCTAAGCACGCGCTAATAATTCATGAAAGTATACGCGATCGCAAGTAATATAGAATTATTTTTAGTTCGTTCCCACATAGATTGGTTTAGGTTAACTTTGTGATTTATGCACTTATGAGACAATGATATGGCTATTATTTAATGCTAAGATGAATAACAATTTAGGTTTTGATTATACTACGATTAACTATTGAGAATTATACTAGAGAACATTAACTAAAGAGAGTAAAGAGAGTAGAATAATATATGACACAAATATGGGATTCTAACTTCATTAAGTACTTGATTCAATAGACTTTTTGTTCTTAACCTTAGCATGTAATGGTGATGACACTAATCAGATAACACGAAACTGATAAACGCCAACTTTTGTTGTACGAATACCATACTACCAGACATTCACAAAAAAATAGAAGCTGAATAGACACCAATTATATTGAGATCCTATATGTCTATAGAATTTTACAACATAACGGTTTAATGCACAAGTTATCTATCATGTTTACATAGGACAAGTAAGATGGTTAAAATTACCTATGAATCATGCATAATAATAACACATGAACCTATGCTAGCATGGCAAGTTCTAAATCCTTAAATTCACTTTCGCTTCAATAAGAATTAACACGTTATCTTATAAGTTCACGACGCTCATAAGACGAATAAGCACAACCAATACTAGGTTATCATACAATCACCACACACTATGGCATCGAAACAAATCAACTAAAGTAATCCATAAATAAATCCGCTAGAACCCCACGATAACAATTAGCCCATAATCGGACTCATCATCAACGTGGGTTTCGATGAAAGCATGGTATAATAAACGTAGTCTTTATAAACAAATAATAAATAAAGTACGTAATCCAGAGTATTAGGTTCAATAAAACAAGAAACGAGCATCCAATATTATAACTTAGAACAAAGATTCACAAGAATAAACTAGATCTTCTTCGTCTTTATTGATGTACTATAGGTCTTCTTGTCGTCTTCTCCTTAAGCTCCGTTACGTCTCTCCATCTCTCTCTCTGAAAAATGTCTGCAGCCCATGCAAAGTAAAAGTCCTCTAATCAGAAGCCAAGTAGAATCAGGATTTTAACATCCCGACTCGGCGCAGGCGCGCGCTTGATCAGCGCGGGCGCGCTGTGTCTCTGAAGTTTGGGCACGGGAGCGCGCTTTGACAGCGCGGGCGTGCTGGCCTCATGGATAAAATTCTCCTTTCTTTCTTTTTTTGCTGCAATGAGTTGGTTTCCCGAGCTTTATTCCTCTGATACCATCCTAACACCATATTAGCATCAAATCAATGCTAATTCACCTGAATCCCGGATTACTGTCTGAAATGCAAAAACACTATAAAACACATTAAAACACCAATAACTTGAGTACAAATACACCAATTCAAAGCTTAATGGAGCGTTATAAAGTGTCATAAATGCCACTCAACATATGATACTGAAAGAAATAAGAATTGTGAGCAAAAAATGCCCAGCAAGTATTATAATTGGTTTTCAGGTATCATTATAAAAAAAACTCCTAGAAACAATCTTTAAATGATTTCATAACCATATTTATTTATTTTAAAACATTTGAGCGAATAAAACATAGGCTTTTATTAGCCTTTAATCAAAAATCATATTTCTCTGAAAAAGAACAACGAACAATTCTCTGATTCATCCCCTCAATCAATTGTTTGTTCGGTTTTGTAATCATGAAACTTTCAAAGAAGGAATGTTGTTAACGGCGATCAACAATAAATTAGACTGAATACTGGAACCAACATTTGTACTATACTTTGCTAATCAATCATATTATAGTACGGGCCTATGCCTAACCGCATAGTCCCACATCATATCGGGTACCCAGGCCCTTTCTAGCCTTAATAAGTAAAGGATTTGGTCCATCCCCGTCCCTTAAGGTCCAATCTATTGTTAGTCGCTAAACACGCGCTAATAATACACGCAAGTATACGAGTTCGCAAGTAGTATAGAATCTTTTCTAGTTCATTCCCACAGAGACTGTATTGGTTAACTATTTAATTTATGCACATAAGCAACAATGTATGGTTATTATCCAATGCTAAGACGATAAAAATTGAGATTGTTTGTAACTAGGAATTACGCTAACAATTATAACTACGAGAATAAGATTGACTGAATTGATATATATGATAAACATGGGATTCTAACTTCATAAAATACTTCATTCAATAGCCTTATTATTCTTAACCTTAGCATGCAATGGTGATGACACTAATCAGATAACACGAAACTGATAAACGCCAACTTTCGTTGCACGAGTACCATTCTACCAGACATCCACAAAAGAGATAGAAGCTGAATAGGAACCAACTATATTGAGACCCTATATGTCTATAGAATTTGACAACATAACAGTTTAAGCACAAGTTATCTATCTTGATTACATACGTCAAGTGAGATGGTTAAAATTACCTATGAATCATGCATGACACATACATGAACCTATGCTAGCATGGCAAGTTCTAAATCCTTAAATTCACTTTCGTTTCATTAAGAATTAACACACTATCTTATAAGTTCGTGACGCTCATAAGACGAATATGCACAACCAATACTAGGATATCATACAATCACCACATACTAAGGCATCAAACAATTTAAGTAAAGAAATCCATAAATAAATCCGCTAGAACCCCACGATAATGATTAGCCCATAATCGGACTCATCATCAACATGGGTTCCGATGAAAACATGATATACAAACGTAGTCTTTATACGAATAAATAAAAAAAAGTACAAACAAGAGTATAGGTTCAGCAAAACAAGAAACAAGCATTCAAATTACAACTCAAAACAAAGATTCACAAGAATAAACTAGATCATCTTCGCCTTTGTTGAATTGTGCTAAAGGTCTCTTGCCGTCTTCTCCTTGAGCTCTGGTCCGTCACTGACTTGATATCTATTAAAAACGACCTAATATGAATATATATAGCTACCCTCAATAATTTAGAAGCCTTCCCTTTTAGAATTGTAGTAGAAACAAGATTCTGAAATTCGGCCTCGGTGCGGGCGCGTGCTATCACAGCGCGGGCATGCTGCATTTCTGAAACCCCGGTGCGGCCGTGAGCTATCACAGCACGGGTGCGCCGTCCTCCTGGGAAAAACTCAGATTTCTTCTTAAATCTTGATGCTTCGAGCCGGCTTTCCATGATCTCTTATTCCAACACCACCTGGACACCAAATTAGCACCAAAATAATGCTAATTCACCTGATTACCTGAATAGTGCCTGAAATGAAAAAACACTAGAAAACACATTAAAACACATAACAACTTGAGTACAAATACACCAATTCAAATCTTATTAAAGCATAATAAAGTGTCATAAATGCCACTCAACATACCCCCAGACTTGAATCGATGTTTGTCCTCAAGCATAAACAGACTCAAAGAACAAGAAACAAAAATGCATGAGTGCAACTATATGAATGCAACGATCCCCGATATAATAACTCAACCAACCAACAAGCAGCATATCAACAAATGTAGTTATTCGCATGAAGATCAATCAAATTATATAAATCAACTTAAAAACTAGAGACGTGCGTGTTTGAAGATACTTACAGATATACTATCCCAACTAGATCAATAATCATGACTCACTACTCATCAAGGCAATCGCAAGGTTATAAATAAAATAAAAAGCTAGACTCAAAATAACTTATAACACTTCAATTCTTATATTGGAGTTTTACACGGATTCATGCTTTTATTCACTACAAAACAACACAAGTATGCTTATTTGATCGTGCAATAAGTGAGGTCCAAAAAAGACTTATACAATAGTACCCATGTAGCGAGCGTTAGGTTAGCAGATCCCAGACCATAAAAGCCTTAGGTCACTAGGCACAAAGTCCCCTAAGAACTTAATAACTCGAGTACTAAAGAGCCCACTCGTGATCAATTATACATAACACTTATTCCTTCTTTTTTTCTTTTTTTTCTTTCTTTTTCTTTCTCTTTTTTTTCACAATTTCTGAATGAGTGCGTTTCTCTCCATCTCATTTAACCCTAGACTACTCATAAAAATATAAGCCGGCTACTAGCCATTTGACACCTGGCCATACAACTAGCAATGAAATGCAATTTCTCCAATTTTAAAATATCCATGTCTTTTATTATTAAGAGAATACCCTAAATTCTAAATATAAACAAGCGATTAAACCTCGACAAATCAAATAAACCATGATCATGATCTAGCACTCTAGCAACCTATAAGACTTAGTGAAATACAAGTGTCTCTAGCATGCAAATCAATCCAATAACACTCAACATCACTAAATACGACATCACTACACTAGCATCAATATCGCAAGTCAATCGGAAAAATTATCTAAGGGATCATGTTATAATGCAAATGCATGAACTACATGAACAAGATATCATAAACAACCAAAATAAAAAAAAAACTATATGGTAAAATATGTAAACTATATGAACTAAACTATCATGAATCATGCAAACTATACGGGACTCACATAAACATATTCATTCAACTACTACCCCCGAACTTAAAATATTCACTATCCTCAGTGAAGGTAATAGTAAGGATCAGGCATACCTACTCTGAATTAGAATCCTCACCCTCAAGGGGTGGAGTGTCAGGTGTGTCAGGAGGCGGATACATAGAATCATCACCAAATACTGGCCACTGAATGTCAACTCTGGTGGCTCTAAATGCAGTCTCAAGTGCTTGGGTGAGATCTTGTGCAAAACAACTATGGATGCCGTACATCGCATCCATCCTCCTCTCAAGATGCCTATACTGCATCGAGCTCAAACTAGCTCCCATGCCCGCTCCTACTGCCTCCTGCTGCTGCTGCTGCGATGGTCCTCCTTCATCTCCTAACTGAGATCTCCATGCAGTCCTGCTCGCCTGACCAACAACTGGCCTCCCACAAGTAGGTGGTCAAAAGAATACCCAAGCCCCTTCAGATCGGGCTTGCCTCCATCCCATTCCTGCATCGCAGCCAAAGTAGTGTTATCGATTGGAGCACTCGGAATCTGCAACTGCTCATGTACGGGCCAATGCACACCAACTGCCACGCACATCTTTGTCACCACTGATGCATACCGAATAGACCCCGTAGTGCTCCCCATCAAGAACCTCATAATCCCCTGGTATATCCCCATCCCCAAATCTACATAATCACCCTGCAGAATGCACCATAGCAGACGTGCACGCTCTACAGTAACCTCATGCACATGCGACGATGGCATGATATTAGCACATATAAAAGTGTTCCATGCACGGGCAAACATGTTCATGCCGGACGCCGGGAACGTAGAATACTCGGCGACTATGCCCCTCTTGTTCTTCCAATGTGTGTGGGGCCGGCACAGAGAAGCAACAATAATATCCAGATCAAATTCCTTTGGAGTCTTATTGTTCCAGGTATCCTGCCCCACCTTCCTCACGGGCTGCTCAATCATAGTCTTGATAGCCTCTACACTATACTCCACCGTCCTCCCTCGCACCACAGTAAAGCCATTATTTTCGGCCTTAGCGTTCACATAGAACTCACGAACCACACTCCTAGGCACAACAACTGGTGCCTCACAAAAAGAAACCCAGCCCATCTCCAAGATCATCTTCAAAAGCTTACCATCATTCCCAGATGGCAGGAAACCTCTCTCATTAGCAATAGGCTTCGCGAGAAGCCTCGTGTACTCGTCCTCAGCCTCAGGAGTAGAAAACCTGGGCCTCATACCACTCAAAGCTGAAGAATTGGTGGCGCTGCTATCGACTTGAATTCTTTATCTCTTGGGTGCCATGGAAATTGATTATAGAGAATAAGAGTTGTGTTTGAGAGAGAATTTATGTTTGAGAGTTTGTGAATTGGTAAAGAAGTTTGTGTATGGGCTGTATGTATATATAGGTGGTGAAAAGAGAATTAGATATGGAATAGAAGTGTGATTTGATTATGGGAATAATGGGAGTAATGGGTTTGATTTGGAGAGGGAATTATGGGATGTGGGGGAGTAAAATTTGGTTGGAAATTGATTTTGGGACTAAATTTCCGTTTTCCCCCTTAAACTGCCTTTTATATTTTTCCAAAGTCGGGACACGGCGCGGCCGCGTGCTGGGACGGCGTGGGCGCGCGCTACTTCTGCCAAACTGGCGCAGCCGTGCGCTGTAATAGCGCGGGCGCGCAGTGTTTCTGTGTAAATGGCACGGCCGCGCGCTGAGATAGCGCGGGCGCGCCAGGCTTCTGTAGTCAGACCTGATTTTTTCCATTTTTTTATTTTTTTGAGATTTTCTCTTTTCTTCTTGCTTCCTCTACTTACTAATGTACAACAAACTTGGGTTGCCTCCCAAGAAGCGCTTCTTTTACGTCGCTAGCTCGACGTAGAATCTTGAGATCAAGTGGACAATAAAACGGCACTAACCACCTCACGGTACGCCGTGTCACCATAATAATTCTTCAACCGTTGACCATCTACCTTGAATGTTTGGCCCAGATTATTTTCAAAAAATTCCACCGCTCCATGTAGAAACACAGTTTTGATTATGAAGGGCCCTGACCATCTTGACTTCAACTTTCCAGGAAAAAAAACGGAGACGGGAGTTGAATAAAAGAACTTGTTGTCCTGGCACAAATTTCTTGAGCACTAGACCCCGATCGTGCCACCTCTTGACTTTCTCCTTATATATCTTGTTATTCTCATAAGCTTGAAGTCGAAACTCGTCAAGTTTATTTAACTGAAGCATCCTCTTCTTTCCAGCTGCATCCAAGTCCAGATTCAATTTCTTCAAAGCCCAATACGCTTTATGCTCGAGCTCCACAGGCAAATGACACCCCTTACCATAAACCAACTAAAAGGATGACATTCCCAATGGAGTCTTATATGTTGTTCTATACGCCCAAACAGCTTCATCAAGCTTCAAAGACCAATCCTTCCTTGATGGACATACCACTTTCTCCAAAATGCGCTTGATCTCTCTGTTAGATACCTCAGCTTCACCATTTGTCTGAGGATGATAAGCCGTAGCGATGCGATGATTCACATTATACCTTTTCATCATAGCAGTAAACTTGTGATTATAAAAATACGACCCCTCATCACTGATTATGACTCTTGGAGTTCCAAACCTTGTGAATATCTGCTAGTGAAGAAAATTAAGCACCACTTTCGCATCGTTTGTTGGCAACGCCTTAACTTCAACCCATTTCGACACATAATCAACTGCCAACAAGATATACTGATTGTTACAAGATGAGACAAATGGCCCCATGAAGTCAATTCCCCAAACATCGAAGACCTCAACCTCGAGAAGCACATTAAGAGGAATCTCATCCTTTTTAGACATATTACCCACACGTTGACATCGATCACATTTCAAAACGAACTGATGAGCATCTTTAAACAATGTTGGACAAAGGAAACCTGCTTAAAGAACACGAGCTGTTTTCTTTTCTCCACCATAATATCCTCCATAAGCCGTTGAGTGGCAATCTCGCAAGATCCCCCCCCCCCCTCCGTTTCGTTGTAAGGAATACATCTCCTGATGATTTGGTCAGCTCTTTGGCGAAAAAGAAACGGCTTATCCCACATATACCGCTTCACCTCATGAAGAAACTTCTTCCTTTGAGCATAGAATAAGTCGGAAGGCATGATATTACTCGCAAGATAGTTCACAATGTCTAAAAACCACGGTTCTTCTTCTTGCACTCCAAACAACTGCTCATCGGGAAAAGACTCATTTATCAATATCTAGTCCAATAAAGTAGCTTTAGGATTCTCTAAACGCGAGAGATGATCAGCAACTTGATTTTTAGTTCCTTTTATGTCCTTGATCTCTAGTTCAAATTCTTGAAGCAAAAGAACCCATCGAATCAATCTAGGCTTCGAGTCCTTCTTTGAGACGAGATATCGAATGGCGGCATGATCAGTGAAAACTATCATTTTAGTCCCAAGTAGATAAAATCGAAATTTCTCAAAACCGTAGACAATAGCCAAAATTTATTTCTCCGTAGTAGTGTAATTCAGTTGAGCGCCATTGAGAGTCTTACTAGCGTAGTACACTACATAAATTATATTTTTCTTTCTCTGCCCAAGAACTGCTCCAACTGCATAGTCACTTGCATCACACATCATCTCAAAAGGCTCATTCCAATCAGGTGCAGTTATGACAGGTGCCGAGATTAAACTCTTCTTCAATATCTCAAAAGCTGCAAGGTACTCGTCATCGAATTTAAAAGGAACATCTTTCTCTAACAGACTGTACAAAGGCTTTGAAATTTTCGAGAAGTCCTTGATGAAACGCCTAAAGAAACCCGCGTGACCAAGAAAACTGCGAATCCCCTTGACAGAAATAGGTGGAGGAAGATTCTCAATGACCCCCACCTTGGCCTTGTCCACTTCTAGACCTTTATTAGAAACCTTATACCCGAGAATAATGCCTTGACACACCATAAAATGACATGTCTCCCAATTAAGAACCATATTGGTCTCAACACACCTCTTGAGAACGTGTCCCAGATTCTGCAAGCATTCATGAAAAGAATCGCCAAAGATTGAAAAGTCGTCCATGAACACCTCCACATTCTGGCCAATCATGTCAGAAAAGATGGCCATCATGCATCTCTAAAATGTGGCAGGTGCACCACACAGACCAAAAGAAACTCGTCTAAAGGCGAGAGTACCAAATGGACAAGTGAAGGTAGTCTTCTCCTAATCTTCTGGAGCGATAACAATCTGATTATAACCCGAATAGCCATCCAGAAGACAGTAATACTCATGACCGGCCAACCTGTCAAGCATCTAATCAATGAAGGGCAATGGAAAATGGTCCTTCCTAATGGCTTTATTCAGCTTCCGATAGTCCATGCATACTCGCCACCCCGTGATTGTCCATGTAGGAATAAGCTCATTCTTTTCATTTGCTGCCACAGTAATTCCACCTTTCTTTGACATACATTGAACCGGGCTTACCCATGAACTGTCAGAGATAGGATAGATAATCCATACATCTAACCACTTCAGAATTTCCTTCTTCACTACTTCCTTTATGATAGGATTAAGTCTTCTTTGTTGCTCGACTGTAGGCTTGCTACCTTCCTCTAGCAGAATTTTATGCATATAGTTAGAAGGGTTGATCCCCTTGATATTTGCTATAGTCCATCTTATTGCCGACTTGAACTCTCTCAGAATCCTCAAAAGCTTTTCCTCATCACTACCTAAAAGGTCAAATGCAATAATAACAGGCAGAGTAGATGCATCACCTAAAAACGCATACCTCAAATGTTCAGGTAAAGGCTTAAGCTCAAGAGATGGAGCTTCCTCAATAGAAAGCTTGAGGCGTTTATGAGCTTTGTTCAATTCCTCCATTCTAAGAGATTCAAAAGGCATATCAATCTTCCTTTTCCAGGGAGAAGCATTCAAATACTGCAATTGCTCTTCACCTTCGTCATCTTCACTATCTGAATTCCCCAATAAGGTTTTTTCTAAGGCATCAGACCTTAGCAATTGATCAAGTTCCGATGTGACCACCGAATCGACCAACTTCACTTTTAAGCACTCCTCATTATCAGTAGGAAATTTCATGGCATTGAACATATTAAAGGTAACATCCTGATCCAGAACTCTCATTGTAAGCTCACCCTTCTGCACATCGATTAAGGTTCGTCCAGTTGCCAAGAAAGGTCTTCCCAAGATTATGGATATCTTCTTATCCTCCTCGAAATCAAGAATTACAAAATCAGCAGGGAATATGAGTTTATCAACCTTGACCAAGACATCCTCCATAATACCTCGTGGATATGTAATAGAACGGTCGGCCAACTGCAAAGTCATATAATTTGGCTTGGGATCAGGTAAGTCCAACTGCTTGAAGATTGACAAAGGCATCAGATTAATGCTAGCTCCCAAGTCACATAAGCATCTGTCAAAAGACATTTTTCCAATAGTACATGGAATAGTGAAGCTTCCTGGATCTTTAAGATTTGGAGGCAACTTTTGCTGCAGCACAACACTGCATTCCTCCGTGAGAGCGACAGTCTCTAAATCATCTAGCTTCACCTTCTGAGATAGAATACCTTTCATAAACTTTGCATAACTAGGCATCTGCTCGAGAGCCTCAGCGAAAGGTATGTTGATATGAGGTTTCTTAAACACCTTCAGAAACTTTTCAAATTGCTTGTCCAGCTTTTTCTTCTGCAGTTGCTTAGGAAACGGTGGTGGATGATAGATTTGTTTCTCCCCTGTATTAACCTCGGGCGGAGTGTGCTCAACAGTAGTCTTCCTTGGTTCCACTTTTTTATCCTGTTGTTTTGCTTCTTTCTCAGCCCCAGCTTCTTCAGTCAACTCTTGAGTTTGTTCGGGATTCGCAACCTTCCCAGACCTCAAAGTAATTGCCTTTACCTGCTCCTTAGCTTCCTTCTTTTCTAGCACTTCAGTGTCACTAGGCAATGTACCAGGTTGGTGATTTAGCAAGGCATTCGCAATTTGCCCAATCTGATTTTCCAAGTTCTTAATAGAAACAGCTTGAATCTTGCACATAAGCTTCAACTCCTCTAATTCAGATTTTTCATTAGCTTGTTGCAGCTGGAGTTGTTGTCTTGGTGCATACGGCGGTTGCTCAAAACCAGGGGGGTTGTACTACTTAGCTAGATACTGCTGATATGGCTGTTGAACCGCATTCTGAGCGTTGCCCCAACTGAAATTAGGATGATTGCGGTTGTTAGGATGATAGGTGGCTAGCACAGGTTGTTGCGATCACTGGAAGTTGCTCACAAATTGAGTTGATTCACTAGAAATTACGCACTGATCAGTCTCATGGGCACCGGCACAAAGCTCACAAACACTAGTGATTTGATTAACTTTATAATTAGCCAAAATGTCCACCTTCATTGTCAAAGCCTTAAGTTGGGCAGCGATAGCAGTTGTTGCGTCCAACTCCAGAATTCCTGCTACTTTTCCCTGAGTCAGTCTCTGGGAAGGATTCTGGTACTCATTAGCAGCCATCAGTTCAATAAGTTCATAAGCTTCATCGTAGCTCTTAGCCCACAAGGCTCCTCCTGATGCTGCATCAAGCATGGGTCTAGAAGTAGCACCCAATCCATTATAGAAATAGTTGATAATCATCCAATCAGGCATGCCATGGTGTGGGCACTTCCTTAACATCTCCTTATATCGATCCCAAGCCTCACACAGAGATTCTCCAGTTTGCTGCACGAACTGGGTAAGAGCATTCCTGATTGCTGCAGTCTTCGTCAAGGGGAAGAATTTAGTGAGAAATTTTTGAGCAAGATCTTCCCAAGTGGTGATAGACCCTGCTGGTAGAGAATGTAACCATCACTTAGCTTTGTCCCTCAGAGAGAATGGGAAGAGTCATAGCTTAATAGCATCTTCAGTCACATCATTGAACTTTAAAGTGTCGCAAATCTCGATGAAATCCCTGATGTGCATGTTGGGGTCTTCAGTTGGAGAACCCCCAAACTGACCTGAGTTCCGTATCATCTGGATTGTGCTTGACTTGATCTCAAAAGTGTTAGCCCTGATGGCTGGTCTGATGATGCTAGACTGAATGTCATTAATCTTAGGCTTAGAATAGTCCATCAAAGCCTTCGGATTTTCTGCTTGATCAGCCACAACTACTATAATTGGCTCTTCAACTTTCTCTTCTTCTTCTACCTTCTTTTCTTCCTCAAAAACTTCCCTACGAACTACCACAAGTTCTTCCTCGGCTTTATCCAGTGTTCTCTTACGAGTGCGCGAACGCGTATGCATACACCCTCTCTAGAGTACTTGAAACCAGACAAGGAACAAATAAGTAACAATGTTCGAGTCAATGAACTTTAATGACCACTGATGGAAAGCACATAAACTATGAATTAACACTGCAGTCCCCAGTAGCGCCGCCAAAAACTTGTTAGTCGCTAAACATGCGCTAATAATACATGCAAGTATACGAGTTCGCAAGTAGTATAGAATCTTTTCTAGTTCGTTCCCACAGAGACTGTATTGGTTAACTATTTAATTTATGCACCTAAGCAACAATGTATGGTTATTATCCAATATTAAGATGATAACAAATTGAGATTGTTTATAACTAAAAATTACGCTAACAATTATAATTACGCGAATAAGATTGACTTAATTGATATATATGATAAACATGGGATTCTAACTTCATTAAATACTTCATTCAATAGCCTTATTATTCTTAACCTTAGCATGCAATGGGGATGACACTAATCAGATAACACGAAACTGATAAACGCCAACTTTCGTTGCACGAGTACCATTCTACCGGACATCCACAAAAGAGATAGAAGCTGAATAGGCACCAATTATATTGAGATTCTATATGTCTATAGAATTTGACAACATAACGGTTTAAGCACAAGTTATCTATCTTGATTACATAGGGTAAGTAATATGGTTAAAGTTACCTACGAATCATGCATGACACATACATGAGCCTATGCTAGCATGGCAAGTTCTAAATCCTTAAATTCACTTACACTTCATTAAGAATTAACACACTATCTTATAAGTTCGCGACGCTCATTAAACGAATACACACAACCAATACTAGGATATCATACAATCACCACATACTAAGGCATCAAACAATTTAACTAAAGAAATCCATAAATAAATCCGCTAGAACCCCGCGATAACGATTAGCCCATAATCGGACTCATCATCAACGTGGGTTCCGATGAAAACATGATATACAAATGTAGTCTTTATACGAATAAATAAATCCAAGTACAAACAAGAGTATAGGTTCAATAAAAAAAGAAACAAACATCCAAATTATAACTCAAAACAAAGATTCACAAGAATAAACTAGATCATCTTCGCCTTTATTGAATTGTGCTAAAGGTCTCTTGCCGTCTTCTCCTTGCGCTCTGGTCCGTCTCTAACTTGATATATATTAAAAATGACCTAATATGAATATATATAGCAGCCCTCAACAATCTGGAAGCCTCCCCTTTTAGAATTGTAGTAGAAACATGATTCTGAAATTCGGCCTCGTCGCGGTCGCGCCCTATCACAGCGCGGGCGCGCTACATTTCTGGAACCCCGGCGCGGCCGCGCGCTATCACAGCACGGGCACGTCGTCCTTCTGGGAAAAACTCAGATTTCTTCTTAAATTTTGCTGATCCGAGCCGGGTTTCTACGAGCTTTTATTCCAACACCACCTGGATACCAAATTAGCACCAAAATAATGTTAATTCACCTGATTACCTGAAAAGTGCCCGAAATGCAAAAACACTAGAAAACACATTAAAACACATAACAACTTGAGCACAAATACACCAATTGAAAGCTTATTAGAGCATAATAAAGTCTCATAAATTCCACTCAACATATATGCCTTTCCCTTATCGTAATCATCCAGTCCGTAAAGTATTTTGATGCTAAACCATTTTGATTAAAATATCATAATTCAGGGTTTACAAATAACCCGGAATAATAGGTATTCGCTTAAGAGATCAATCAATAATAATGGAAGAACTATATATAAAGGATACTTGCATAATTCAGATATATTGCAGCGAAATATAAAAATATTTAAGTATTCTAAATTTAGAATAGGGAAGAAATACTTGTCTGGTGTGCATAATAACTCTTCACTATAACTCAGCTTATAACCGTTGGTTACCAACTTAGTCTAATACCTGACTGCGCTCCTTGCCACTGGATTCTATAAACAAAAGCACTATTTCAATTAACAAAACAAAACTCGATCGACATAACTATACATCTCAAACTCTACCAAATCGTTTATATCTAATCATAGAATTAAAAACTGTAAACAGATAGCATGCGGGTCATATAGCACGTAATCATGTTATTCATATAACACGTAAACGCATAATATATGTAACACATAAGTTAAATCGTCAAAAGATAGGGCTCAGTACTTTTAAAAATGAAATCGGGTCAAAATATGATTTATCGATCAATAATCGACTCAGAACGACTCGCAAAACAAGCGACCTTTCGATACAAAAGGATTTAGGTCTCGAAAGTATTTTTATTGGAAGCAAAATATTTTTCTGATTCTAGACGCATTCGTTTCATATTAAATGGATAAACGTTCTATTTATTATGAATAAAATAAGAACAAATCAATTAATTATAATATTAATTTATTTTTAAATACCTAAATATATTTTTAAAAGTTTAAATAATTTTTAGGAATTATTTGCCTTAATTATAAATAATTATATTTTATTTAACTATTTATAAATAATCAATTAATTGTTTAAATAAAATAATCAATTAATCAAATTCATAAACAATTAATTAAATCAAATTTGGATTTTTGAAAATAAAAGAAAATATTTTTTTTGGAATTAAAACAATTCACTTAATTATTTAAAATAATTAACTAAATTAATTTTGGAATTTAAAAATAGTTTTTAGAATTTAAAATAAATTTTGAATTATTTAAAACAGGAAATTATAGAAACAGAATTAGGATTTGGTTTTGGGGAAAACATAATCAAAAACGGGTAGAAACACAAACAAAACGGGTCAAAACCCGGACCCTGAAGAACAGCCGCCAGAAAATTCTTGAGGGTGACCGGAATCTAGAAAATTCCAGAAACCGGCGAACCCCAATTACAATTCCGGCAGCCCCCAAAAACCCTTCACTTCGATCGTTATGGAGCACAAATCAGTCCCAATCCATTCAATAACAGTCCAGCAACTCAACTAATCCAACAATATCAAAAAAAAAACCCGGAATTCAAAGATTCCGGCCAAGCTTCGAACAATTCCGGCGACGAATCGACTTTAACAAAAACTCGGTCAAATTCAAGTTCTATATACCAAAACGACGCTCTGATTACGTATAATCAATTAGTATGATTATAACTAACAACCCAATCAAGAACAAATCGAAAAAACTAAGATTTAAAACGGTTAAAAACAAGAACTCGACCAATACAAATTTGAACTACAACATCAATAAAATTGGTATCAATCGATTCCACTGATCATGTAGAAGTTATTCATGACATCAAAAATAATAAAAAACACTAAATCAGAAACCCCCAAATTTCAACATAAACCCTAAAATTCGAATTGGAAAATTACCAATCGTTTGATGATTTTGATGATGGATTATGAAAGAGGAGACCGAGGGCTTTGATTTGGTTACTCATACATGAGATTTGGAGCTCAGAATTATCTTCAAATATGTGTTTAAATTTCAAGAACACCAAGAACAAACTCTAACCTTAATTTGAGAGAAAATACTGATTTTTTTATATTTTTCTGATTTTTATATAATTAAATAATAAGTAAATTCTATTTATAATTACAGAAATAATGCCCCAAAATTATTTAGGGCCTAATTATATTATTTAATAATAATAATTACCCCAAAAATTAATAATTGACGGGGAATATTTATTAATCCAATAATTACAAAAAATAGGTCAAAATTTCTCAAATATTACGAATAATCTAAAAATGTAAAAATATTGAATATTTGACAGTCCCACAATTTTATAAAAATAAAAATACAATTTTTGTGAGCTTTGACATCCCGGTAGGGGCCGGTAAAATTATTTTTCACTAAACAAAATATTTTCTAAATTGACTTGATGTTCCGAAAATCAATATGATAAGTACCATATTACGCGAAATAAGGCCAAACGCCCTACACGCAATAAGGACTATTAAAATTGATTTCCAATAACATATTACTAAATACAACATATTTAACACAAAATAAAATAGCCGAAAAATATCATGAACCACACTACATATATTCAGCACATAACAGATAATATCTTATGATCAGTCATAATTTATAATATCATGAATCACATAATAATTATTTAATAAACACAAAACAGTCATAATTTCCCAGTTGTAACAATATGTGACTATCTTCATGGCGCTAAAAAGCAAATTTACTTACCTATTAAATTTGTATTACAATTTGAGTATTTAGCTGATGAATGGTGGAAACATGGGAATCATATGATTTGTCCTACCATAG
This sequence comes from Apium graveolens, assembly GCF_009905375.1. Lineage (NCBI taxonomy): Eukaryota > Viridiplantae > Streptophyta > Magnoliopsida > Apiales > Apiaceae > Apium > Apium graveolens. The sequence continues at coordinate 80,754 of NW_027418160.1, forward strand.
TTACATACCAGATATGTTTTAAACTTACTTTGGACTTTGACAATGATATAACGGTCTAATTAAAAGATCTACAAAACAAACCCACAATCCCTCCACAGACATCCGCCGATTCTCTCAAAAGTATAAAGTTGATTGTAATTTTTTTTAAAAAATTATGTTCCTCTATTTCCCGCTCTAGCTTTCGTGTTTATCATTCGGCTTCCAACCTGATTCTTCTGCAAACATGTATAAAAACTACTCATAAATCATCCTCATCTATGTGTCGATGATTCCCCTACACCCTTGAGACTAACAAAATATGACCATTTTCAATATTCGTTCCCATCACGCATATATAAGTGCACCAAGATTCTGTGAATAAACTTTTTTAACAAAACGACTGAATTCTCAATAAAGGTGAGTATTCTGGTTGGAGTAGTACGCTCTAAATGTCATAATGAAGATAACACCTCTTAGGGTCACTCTAAACAGATATTGAACATAAAGCCACGCAACAAGAAATACTACTAGCAAAATTCAAAAATATGCAACACAGAAAATTATGCAACAAATAATCCTTGACAAGTCTTAAAGCTCTAATAACGGATCAACTCACTTTTTCCATTGAGAATATATTATAATAAATGGGACATTACAACAAGAAATATAGGAAAATAAGTGAGTCCATAATCAAATTTCTCAGATATGCCATTGTACTCAATAAATATCATATAACATCCAGCAACTAAAAATTTCTCAAACTTAGTTTAACATACATACTAACAGGGTCCATAATCAAATTTCTCAAGTATACAGGTAATACTCAACAAATATCATATAACGTCCGATTACTCCAAATTTTCTCAAACTTACTTTAAAATACATGTTCTACACATATAACCAATCTGGCACCCAACCGCGCAAAGAAATTTATGGAGCAAACTAACTACATTGTCTTCTAAAAGATTAAACAACCATATAAATATGCTAGAACGTGCCCGTTCCTCGCACGGGCTACAAAGCTAGTATTATCTAATAACATAAAGAGTGATTTTTTATTTTAGGTATTGATAACTAATAACCTGAAAATTATGAATTTTTTACCGGCTAGCAATAATATCAGAAATTTCTACAAAAATTTAACAAACAAATATCGAAAAGCGCAAATAAATAGTTAATAATAGATGACCATTGATTAATATATTAAATTATATGACAAAAAATGTACAGTTTGATTACAGTATGTTCGTCCAATCTATTTCTTATTAATTTTTCTCATAATGAACACTCGCTAAAATGACATGTCATTATTTATTAATTTTGGTATTTATTTCACTCTCACTAATTCAACAATTTTTTTTTTAAAAAAATAATATTCACACTTCTCAACTTTCTAACTCTCCATATTCACCCTAAATGTGAATAACTAGGTTGAGATTTTGAAACATAAGATATCGCAAACAAAAAAGAAATTATCATTGATTTAAAACTCTACAGTCTTTTTGTAAATTTATATAAGAAAAAACTTGTAAAATTGGAATGAAAAAAATGTGCATCTTTGATAACAGATCTTTATAAGATATATTAAACTGAAGCGCAAAGTTATATCAATCAATTTGCTAAATCAAATAATAAATACGTGGACAATGAGTGAACTTTTATTTTATTTTATTATATATACATTATTTTTCAATTATTTTTTATACTTAAGGTAATGTGTGCGTGTGTGTATTAAAGTCAATTTAAAGATTATTACATTTGTTTATAAATTTATTAATAACATAATTAAATAAAATACACAATATTAAAAAAATAACAAAAATTGCAGTAAATTGAGTTAAAAATTTAGATCTTCAAGTATGTATAATACTTCACTTAGACCAATGTATGATGAATTTGATATATATAACCGTGTACTTGAGTTTATCCGGACGCGATGTTATGAGAAATAGACAGGGTCAAGTGGTAAATTTTGAAAAGAAAATTAATATTTATCTGGCGTTCATTAAAGATGTATATAAATATTATCTCAGGGGAACTAACCGATGTCTTATACATAGTTAAACAAAGTAAGATAAATCCAAGAATGACTATTAGAGGTGCTCGCGGGTCGAGTTGGGTGGATTACATGTAAAGCCTTAAGTCAGCCCATTTAGTTCGGTTTTAATAATTTTTAACCCAATTAAAGCTCGGAAAAAATTCTATTGGGTTGGGTCTGTTAGAATTTGAGTTCGGTTGGGTCGTTTAGAATATAAAAAATTACTATGTCTATGTACAACAATGTTAAGATAAAAGAAAACAGGCTTGATGGATCTTTTTAAGTACAAGTTTTTACTATGATACATATTATACTCACAGAGAGTCCTTTTGATCAATTTCAACATTAATACTGTCAAAAGTGTATATAATATTAGTTAAAGTAAGTTCATATGCCATCTAAACTAAATAAAAGTTTGGCTATGTACGGTTGCATTTAGATGCATCTTTCAAGTCGAAAGTTACATTCATCTACCACAATGATGTTAAGTGTTAATCATGTTATGGGAGGTTGAATAGAAAGATTCAACTCAAATCATATTATTACAAGTAGAGGAGCGGGTCGCGTTGGAATGGGTGAGTTACACACAAAATCCTAACCAAACTCATTAATTCGGTTTTATTCATTTTTAACTAGATTAAAGTTCAGTTTGAATTTTTTGGATTGGGTTAGGATCGGTTCGGGTCATTTAGGTCGGGTATTATATAAAATTATGAAATTTTGTAATATGTCCCTACACGGTCAAAGTTTATATTTTAAAAATATACTAGAATTATATTAAAATCACATAAGTTTACGTGCGCACATGTCAAACATGACTATTATACTTAAATAACAATTTATATGTACTCAATTGTTTAATTTAATAAAGCTGATTTAAAGTCATTTGAATATAAAATAATTTTTTACCAAATTTGAATTTATTGTATGTCTTTTGTGATATTGATATTTATTCAAATTTTATGAAATAATATCTAAATAAAAAAAATTGATTCATGAGAAGAATATGTGATGTTACAAAATTAATATACAATATAAGATGAAGCAAAAAAAAAACATTTCCCCATTTTCTAATTATATAATTATTTTAATATATATAAATTTATTCGAGAAATTATTTTTATATATATACAGGCCCGTGCCCCGCACGGGCTTTTACGCTATTTGTCTTTAATTTATCATATTATTTTAATATAATATAATATGTTATTTCTGGAATCAACAATGATATAAGGTAATGTGTAGGGGAGTTGAATACAAAATATAATTTCTGCAACAAATAATGTTTATTTAAGTGTGAACAACTAATTGTAGAGCTGAAAATTAAATAATATGATTTGAGAAACTTTATAAAAAAAACTATCAATATTGCAAGTGCTTTGCACATGAAATGAATTATTAAATATTGTAGATCATTACGTATATTATGAGACAACTACGAAAATACGTACTCGGTACGAGCTATATGAAAGTCGTAATTAAGTTATCCTTATAGTCGCGGTATTTAACTCAAACATCAGTTCCTTTATTGGATATAATCGTTCATATATTTTTATATATCTATATTTATTTTAAATTCAGAGTTTATTGATAAAAATTGTTAAAGTATGGTTAATGTATTAAAATTATATTGTTACATCAATTTAATAAATAAGCACAAATTTTGTAACAGTTACTTTTTCTAAGAAAATTATAATATATGATATATGAGTAGAACACTATTAAACTATGTGATGTATATATAATGCCACAAGCAAGCTTAAAACCCCCGCAATTCCCAATTCTAGTATTGCTCGCGACACATCATCTTCTTATCAATTAGCTACTCGATCCGACAAAGAAGCACCATTCTCAAGTAACAAAAGCGAAGAACGGTCTTATATTCATGAAGGTATTGTATTCTAATGATTAATGATTATTCTAATGATTAATGATTTTTCTAATCAATTTAGTATTCATAAACAATTATGAAATTCTATATCTAAAGTGGGGTGAATATGTGTTATGCATTACTGATTTTTAAAAGTTGCCAAATATTTATCAAATTATTGAAACATCTTACTGTTAAGTTTGAATATTGCTTTCAGCGAGCCGACAATCGACATGCATTATGGAAAATAAATAACAGTAAATAAATAACAAATTTAATTTTAGCCAGGTTCGACCCCTATGAACAATAGTCTACGTCATGTTCCATTATCAACTTGGTAAACGAATATATTATTAATCACTAAAATGACACGATTACAAGATTCAATAATCCCTTTTTTCCTATTCCTGATAACAGCTTGTTGATAACCCCGTTGCTTGATTCAAATTCTCTCTAAAACCTACACTAATCCAAGTATATCTTCCTCTAGCAAACTATATCCCTTGTTACCTTAGCTTACTACTCAGTAACAACAATTACAACTTGAACAATACAAATGGAAAAATTATATGGTAAACTATGAACTGAATATATAAATATATGTGTATAATACTATAGCTCAAAAAGAAAATATTTTCAAATAATAGCAAGTTGTATTTTTCTCAGATCTCATGGTGTATACTCGATGATCAGTTTCTAAAGTGAGTATACCCGAGTGTATTTATAGACTAAGATAACTTTCAAATCGTATAACAACCTACCACGGTCTTGACATTGTCTCGCATGTGTTTATTTTATTTGAACATTAATATAATCTCAAACACATTTAACTAAAGATAAGATAGTGTCAAAATAATTTAAAAGTCTATTTTTAGTTTATTTTAAAAATCAAAAACTAAGAAGTTGTTTGATGAAAGTCAACCCCCCCCATCTCCCTCTAATCCTAGCCACCCCATCTCCCTTTTCACCCTTCTACCCATCTCCATCCCCTCTCTTCCCATCTCAACTCTCTCTCTCTCTCTCTCTCTCTCTCTCTCTCCTCTCTCTCCCTCTCTCCCATCTCAATTCCTAGGCGTCCCTTCTCTATCCATACAACACCTCTCTTCTCTTATTTTTTTTTCTTTCAATAAGCATCCTCCTTTTGGTTGATTTTTCTTCAATAGAATCGAGTTTTGTTCAACAAAACTCGAAAAATCCATTTGAGTTCTTCAATTTAATTTTTCAGATCTACTAAGGTAATTGCTCAGATTTTATAATAAAATTCAGTTTTTAGATTCAAATTTCCGGTTTAATAACATATTAAATTTTGGTGTCATTCTGAGATCTTTGAATTTTGGGTTTTTTTGTTTCGTTCTGTCTAAATTATTACTTGTGTGTTTGATTGTCTCGCTTTATGCGATGTGCCTCGCTTTGTGCGATGTGGTGGTTGTGTTGAAAATGAATTTTATAATATATAGGGAGATATTGATATCTCGCATCAACAACACTTTCGGCATGTCTATAGCTGGTGTCCGACGGGTAGATTGTTGTGGTACGTTTGGAATGGTGTCGCATGTGCCTCACCTCTCACAAAAAGTATTTGATCATAACATGAGGCCTCTAAGGTCGGTTTTGCAACTGAGTCCTCTGAACATTGCACTGTCCACAAAATTAATGTGAGGGTCAATTGTGAAACTCATGTTTTCAGGGGAGATACGAGCTGGATTGTTCAAGAAATCATTATCTTCAAAATCCTAATTATCACTAGATTTTAGTTCTTTTTTCATTTTTTAATTATTATTATTATAAGATTACGTGATATTACAGTCAAGTGTGTAACTAACCCGTGCTTTTGCTTAGAAGTGATACAAAATATTTTGTAAAAGTAAAATAGAAGAAAACACTGTACAACAATTTTATATTTTCCACACAAATTATTTTCATGAAATACAACTATTTTTTGGTGGATACTAAAACATTCTCCTAAAATTTTAAAGATTGTGTTAATTGAATATTAATTTAACTTTTAGTTCACTTAAGTTTAAAAGTTTATAAAAATTTGAGATTGT
>NW_027418161.1:0-52234 GCF_009905375.1 Apium graveolens
GCACAATTAGGCCAGCAAAATAGAGCCATAAAATAAAATCATAAGCCATCCATATGATAAAACCATTTTAAAACAAATATACGGAACTTATTATTAGAAGAATGTGAAGTACTTAATATTGTTGGCACTCAATTGATTTATTTTTCAATATAGATCAAAGTTAAACACAAAACGAGGTGAAATCACAAAGTCTAATGAAATCAATAAAACCACTTATTGGTGAGTAATCTACTAAAAAATCAATTAATTTGTTTAATTTATGTTAATCAAAAAATTGAAGATCATACCTTTGAAGTACTCGGAGCATTTACCATCAAAAAGGAGTTATGTTTTGGTAACTTATGTTTGACATGACATTTAGTAACCGTTGTGGCGTTACTTTGAAAGTAAAAACTTATAGAAGGTGTTACATTTTATAAAAAACATGTATTTTGACCTTATCATGGCGTCATATTTTGGTAATATATAATTTCTTGCACAAAATTATATTTATGCTTTTGTAATTTTTTTTCTTTCCCTTGCTATTTTTTGCTTACGAGAGAATTTCTCGTTATTTCCCTTTATTTGTACAATATTTTTGTGGCCAGTATATGAAATCATGAAAGTGAGGTTATATTTTTGTAACTTAAATTCCCACTAAAGCTTTTTATTATAGTAACACATGATATCTTGTAGAGAATTAAATTTTGATTACAGTTATATTTTATGTAACATATAAAATTTGAATACTGTCAAAAAATATTATCTCCCATCTTACTTTACTTGTCATCTTAAAAATAACTACATAGATTGATTTTAGTGCTTATAATTATAATTTTAGAAATTAAACTAACGTAAATTTTTAATCTTAAATAAAATTGAAAAAAGTCTAAGAAAATTTACTATTACTCTTAATAATATTAACAATAATATTAATTATATATTATTATTATTAATAATTATTATTAATATAATTGAAAGGTATGATGTGTAAACTCCCATCTAAATTTTGGTATATGAAATTCGTTACTAATCTATTTTTAAGTGAATGTCTGCATTTTTTAATTTGCTTATATTCCATGATAATATACAACTCTTGCCCACAGTTTACACTATTTTCAACACTTGACACTAGTATTAACTAGTAATTATTTTTAATATGATTTTGGACTTATATATTTAATTTCACAATTTTAATTAATACAAAACTTGGAGTTTTTGGATCTAGTAAATGTTTCTAATAAAATATATTACTTTGCACTCTGTACCAAATGAATTAGTGTGTACATTTGATATTTTGGTCTAAGTTCACTTTTATAAAAAAAACAATTATAGGCACTAAATTGGTGATGTTAATTATCCGAGTTATTGTTACTTAACTCTAATTGTTTTGGTTCTGTATGTAAGGAGTAATGAATAATTTTTGCTCTGGAATTGGTCAATATTCAAATATTTTTGTATGTTCTCCAAGATTTGACATTAAACTTTAATCACATGATATTCCTTATTTGACATTAAACTTAAATTACATTATATTCCTTATTTTTTTCATGGGCTGAGGGCTATCCATGGCCTTTGCTTTAAAAATATTTGCAGTTTTTAACATTTAATTTTTATTTGAATTAAGTCTTTAATATTTTTTATTGTTGACCATAATTATTTTTCCACTCCCTTGTTCAATATCTCTTCATATGTTCAAGAGATTGCATGGTCATGTTTTGACTGCAATATAATATTAGTATGTTTTTGCCTATAATTATTGCTACACTGGCAAGGTTTGCATTTGCAATGCATAATTAGAAGCAGATACCCAGTGAAATCAGCAGTTAAACATAGTGTGTGTTAGTTTGTTAAAAATATGTGATCTTGTGTTAAAAAATATATTGAAGAGTCATTAAACACTAATTGTTATTAAAAGTTGCTATTGTACTTATATACATATAAACCCCTTATTTTACTATATTTTTGTGAATTTGAACTCATTTGAACCATTTAAATATAGTAATAAAAGTATAAAATTAGTATACACAAGTTATTTAATAAGACAAAGCAAGACATACATGCATGCTTAGTCCATACATTTTTTAGTTGACATCTTTTTTAATATTTAATTCATAAATTTTATACGTGCATCTAAATAATGGTACCAATGTGACATATGGTATATGTTACCGAATTGTGTGATAAAATATGAGCTATTTTGAAGGAAATATTAAATTTGATGACAAAAAAAATATTTTTATAATAATTAAAATAAATATAATTATTTAGTATATTGTTACGTATAATAAGAGAAAATAATTGATATATACATTTTGGATATATGGTCACCTAGTAAACATGTTATTTACATCTTTTTGTCATAACTGCAATAACCTCTGTCTAGTTGATAATTGTAGTAACAATGAAGACTTTGTATAAATAATAATTATAATAACCATTTATATATAATAATTAAAGTATGACATGAGTATATACAATTTATTTAATAAGACAAATGAATGGTCATGATCCATATATTTTTTAGTTTACATTGTTTTAATATTTAATTCAGAAATTTATAGTGCATCTAAATAATGGTACCAATATGACATACTGTATATGTTGCCAATTATTTGATCAAATATCATTGATAGGTTTTAAAGAAAAATATCAAATTTGATGACAAATAACAATATTTTTATAATAATTAAAATATGTATAATTAATAAATATATTGTCAATTACTTATAGTCAGGAGAAAATAATTGATATATACACTTTTTGGTATAAAACCACTAATATGGTAACAAAAAAAAGTATTTATTTTATGTTAATATGTATTATCTCTATCCATCTCTCCCATCAACCTCATCCCATTTACATCTTTTTGTCATATATGCAATAACCTCTGTCTAGATGATTTCTCATCTTTTATCTTCCCTTTCCTCAGCATTACAAGTCACCAATAATTCTCCACAGTATTGAGTTGGGTTATATAATACACTCACAACTACTATAGAAAAACAACTAATGATAGAACTATTTTTCCACGGTATTCATTTGTCTAGCATCTACAACTTCACAATATAAAAATGGTAACAACGAAATGGAAGGGAAAAATGGATAACTGATAGGAGGTTATTATATTCTTGTAGTTTAGAGTCACGTGTTATAACCCTTTCATAAGTAGTGTATGGGAAACTTAGTATCCATCTTGGTAAAGATATACTTCTCAAGATTGTCTTCATGAAGAATTTTTGTTTCATAAGATATAACACGCACAGCAGCCCTGCATTTTCAAACTTTGCACAAGTACACACAAAATTGAAATCTGATGTATTAACATCAACCATGTATGATACAAGTTTATTTTTATAGTCAAAGGTCACTTCATAAGTTAAATTCTCTCCCTCTCCTTTAACATTTTTATGCCGAAAATAAAATAATAATCTAAATTCTTCTATAAACGTTTTAAAAACCAATCTGGTACAAACCTGTATGAGCCTCAACCGGATACATCTCCGCAAAGTTGGGTTTAATTGTCATATAAAAAAAAACTTCTTTCTCTTCCTTATTATGCCCATCATCTGATCAATAAATTCGGACAATGCAGTAGAACTATGAACAAATCCGTCAAAAAAGACACTCATACTCTCGCTTCTTTTAATGGATTTCATACCTACAATAGTTATAAATATTGTTTGATTCATACTTAACAAATAAAAGTAGCAACATGAGCAAATAAACATCTTGTACGAAAAGAAAGATATGGCTCAAATATGAAGACTATAAAAAGATACATAAATATAGGTACTTGCAAAAAAGGTTTTTCCTAAATTAACTCGCAACCCAATGATGCCTTTGCACATGCATGGTCTCTAACCATCTCCAATATTTCTTTTCGCTTTTTTGTTTCTCTGTCAGAGGCTCTTCAAAATAGTGTTGGTATTTGTCATTAATCATAGTCCAACATATTTTTGATTCTTCGATGCTTCTACTTTTTGTGATCATTTAGAGTAGATTTCATCAAATTCTGGATTATACGAAAATCAAAGTGAACGAATATGTTCATCCTCCTGTAGTCCAAGATGCCACTTACAAAATCTATGATGTGTATACGGAAAAACCTTTTAATTGCACTACAGATAGCTGGATCTTGTTTCGTAATAATTGCACCTACATTTCAACCAATTTTCAAATAATCAAATAAAAGTATCTTCACGCTCATCCACCAAAAGGGCACAACCAAACAAAGTGGATTACATACGATGATTTACACCCATAAATTGTGCAAACGGCATTGAAAAACTATTAGTTTTGTACGTCATGTCAAACACAACAACATCGTCAAATAACATATATGAATTCCTCGCTCTTCCATCTGCCCATAAAATGCTTCTACAAACTTGATTCTCATCAATTTCTATTGCATAATAAAATTGAGAATCTTGTGCTTGTCTCTCCAAACTTTTTTATAACTACACCGCACTTTCTCCCAATGTTACTTTTTCGGCTAATTCTCAGATGATCACTAACTTGTTGTAGAGTAATTTTATTTGATGGCTGACCAGATCCATTCAGCAAACGAGAAATTTTAGCCGGCCTAATTTCTCATCTATGATATTCTTCTATGGTCATCTTGGTCTGTTCTTTATGATGTGAACGTAAATACACCTTCTTTTTTGGAGAATCCTTTTTTGGAGAATCAATCATTGGATGTGTATGTGTTTTATAAAAACTGCTAATGCACCAAGTTCCTCCATTAGTTTGATGAATATTCATATGAGCCTTACAAAATTCTCTTGTTTCTCTCTTTCGTTTTACTTCCCTCCCCAACTCTCATTTATCAGGCCCTTTAAAGCCCTTTTTGTTACACACGAAATATCTCTTTATAACCGTACCATCTTGGAATTTAGTAAATGAATATTTTCGTGTAGCAAATCCTTGTTTCAAAGAAAAAATCTTATAAAAATCGTAAGCTACTTCACTAGTAAGAAATTCCATACCAATTTGAGGCACTTATGAATCAACATGACAGCCTTCATCTGTGATAGAATCTGGTTCCTGAATACAGTTGTGTGATTCATCTTCAAAATCTTCATAATGTGATAACTGCTATTTTTCCTCAGGCTCGTATATACACCGACTATGTTCATCGTTCTCCATTGATTTAATGAAAAAAAATCCTAATTTTAGGATTGGACTAAGACATGACTGGTGAATTTGGATTTTAAGGGAGTACGGTTTTGGATTTCGAGGGAGGGAGAGACGTGAGGTTAGAGACGTGTTTATGAATTAATTGATGAAACATATGTATATACTGAAAGACGTCCTATTTTTATAACCTTAGGGGACAAACTTAAGATTGTCCTCATGCCCCGTTTTCTCTTCTATATAATCCTTACTAGTTTTTTTTCTCTTTGTACACTGACTCTCCTACTAGGTCCGTTCTTCTTCATTCTATATTTTATAATATTACATGCATGTTTTACTATGTGACTTGTATATACAATTAAATGCTCCCCTGTTTCATGTATATACGTTTTGACACTCTTGATTTCTTTCCATGCTATTTAAGTGTATGTGGGATGGTAAAAGGCCTTGCCTACATAGCTATGATTAAAGAGCTTATTTTATTGTTATTTTATAGGTGTTTATAACTTTTTTTATCTATCTAATTTTGGTAATTATTTTCTAATGTAATCACATCAACAAATTTTAGTTATTAATTTCACATGAGTTATGTCATAGTTTTATGCAAGGTAAACATGAGATAGTTCTTTTTACAAATGTACATTCATATTTTTATGTTATATATAATTAAAAATAGTTTTTGCATATTGAGAAAATTTGAATTTGCTGGAATTAGTTTTAGACTGGAAATCACATGGTATACTTGTTGTTAAGATACTTTACACCTTTTCTCTCCCACTAAATGATTTATGCACTTATCCCTCATGTACTATTATTATTATTATTATTATTATTATTATTATTATTATTATTATTATTATTATTATTATTATATTTGAGGTATAATGTGATTAAGAAGTTATTGTGTTTTTTATAAGTAATATAATTTTTTGTGTACATAAGTATATGCTAGCTTGTATTTATAAGTCCAAGAAGTTTACTTAGGTGTTTTATTTATTTATTTTTCCCTTGTTGTCCTAATGAACACTTAGCATAATTGTTGTATAATTTTATCATTAGCTGACCTTTGCACTTACAATATGTGGGGACATACTGACTATGCCCTCATCTTATGTAAATGTCATTTTTAAAATAGTTGGTATTATATATTAGTTATATTTTGTTTCATCTATTTAAATTAGGATTTATTTGGCACTTATATTTGGATTCATTGAAGTGACTGAGGTAACTTAATTCTTCATACTTTACTTTATTTTTAAAATATTTAATATATTTTTGCACTGTTTTTATATAAAAATTTATGGATTAAGTAGAGTGTTTTAGATACAAGAATTCACTTGTGAACCAATTAGTGATTGCTTATAGTTCCGGAATACCTTAGGGAGTGCTAATTATGATGCATTGGCCAGGGCACAAACCTATAACACCTTTGTAAGGTGCCCCATTATTGACAGAAATCATGAACTTTTGATACTGTGTTAGCAGGTATTTGTGGCTTAGCTAGCTGTAGAATTATGTTATATTTTATGTCATATGAATTTTCGGATAATAATTTTGGTTTTATAAAATTAAGATACTTGATCCACTAGTTTAGAATTATTTTATTGTTGGGCTCTTTAGCTCATTACTTTCAGGTGCTTAGCTTTTGGCACATGTTAAAGTTGAACTTGCTTTGGAATAATGTTTTAGTGATTGTGTTTGTATTCGAGGCACGTCTCTCAAAATTTGCTATAGAATGCTATTTATGTTTGGAAATAAAAAATTATGTAGGCTTATTTGAGACTTATGGTAAGCATTAATAAAATTTGTAGTTTTAGTTTGATATTTAGGTATAATTTATTGTTTAAAAAAAGTCTGGGTATTAGAGTTGGTATTCAGAGCCTAGATGGTATTGAGAGCCTAGGTTACCTTACTTTAGACTGGGCTTGAGCTGTGAGTAGTGATGCTTGACCTAAGTTATCATGTATGTGCATGCGGTGGCGTGTGAGTTTAGTTGGGTGTGTTATAAAAAAACTACTTCTATTTTTGGTTTGTGTTTCTTGACACTGAAATATTTTTGGTATATTTAAATATGTTTTGCATGTTTAAATTTTGAGAGCAAATTTTTTTAAGGAGGGTAGAAAGTAATATCCGAGATTTTTATATTAAAATATTTTGTATTTTATATATTGATATTAATTGTTCTTGTAAATTATAAAATTTATTTGATAGAGTTATATGTTTTGAAAATTAAAATAATTACATTTAAAAATAATAATTAACTTTTGTTTTAATTTTTAAGTTTGTTGTTATTAGTGGGTAAAAAGTAGCAGTGCTCATAAGACGTGTTCACTAAAAGTGGGTATGAATTTCAAATGCTGGGTGAGTACAGTAAATTAGAAAATAAGTTCAACCAATAGTTCTATATAATCCTTACTAATTTTATTTTTCTCTTTGTACAGTGACTCTCCTACTAGGTAGGTTCTACTTCATTCTATATTTTATAATATTACATGTATTTTCACTCTCTGACTTGTATATACAATTAAGTGCTCCCATATGAATGTATATATGTTTTGACACTGCTAATTTCTTTCCATGCTATTTAAGTCTATGTGCCAGAGTTAGAGGTCTTGCCTACAGACCTACCATTAAACACCTTATTTTACTTGTTATTTTATAGGTGTTTATAAGTTTTGTTATGTATGTGCTAGTTTTGGTAATTATTTTCTAATGTAATCACATCAACAAATTTTAGTTATTAATTTCACATGAGTTATGTCATAGTATTTTGTACATAAATATTTGTATGTAATTACATTTTATGCAAGGTAAACGTGAGAAAATTCTTTTTACAAATGTATATTAATATATTTATGTTATAAATAATTAAAAATAGTTTTTGCATATTATGAAAAATTGAATTTTTTGGAATGGTATATTTGTTGTTAAGATACTTTACACCTTTCCTCTCTCACTAAATGATTTATGCACTTGTCCCTCATGTATTATTATTATTATTATGTCTATTATTATTATTATAATAATTATTATTATTATTATTATTATTATTGTTATTATTATTATTATATTTCAGGAATAATGTGATTATGCAAATAATGTGTTTTTCATAAGTTATATATATTTTTATATAAATAAGTATATGTTAATATTTATAAGTTTAAAAAGTTTACTTACATGTTTTATTTATTTATTTTTCCCTTATTGTCAGCATGAACATTTAGTATAATTTAGTATAAGGGTTGTATAATTTTATCATTAGTGACCTTTACACTGAGAATACATGTGTGGACAAAGTTATTATGCCTCATCTTATATACATGTCATTTTTAAAATAATTGGTATTATATATTAATTATATTTTGCTTCATCTATTTAAATTAGGATTATTTGGCATTATATTTGGATTCATTCAAGTGACTGAGATAAGTTAACTCTTAACACTTTACTTTATTTTAAAATCTTTAAAATATTTTTGTGCATATAGTTTGGGAAGTTGCTTTTTATACTTAGAGAATGCAAGGGCACACACTTATGATACCTTCGTAAGGAAAATTATAAAACTGTGTCACCTGGCCCCAGATGTTTCTTGCTGGGCTCTTTGGTTAATTACTTACAAAATTTTGATATACTAAGCTTTTCGAACAAGGATTAGCTTAGTTTGGAATAATATTTTAGTGATTATGTTTATATAGGAACGCTCTCAAGATTTGCTATATAATGCTATTTATGTTTGAGATTAAAAAATTGCCTATGCTTATTTGAGACTTATTAGAAACATGAATAAAATTTGTAGTTTTAGTTTGATATTTAAGTATATTTTATTGTCTAAAAAAAGTCGGGGTATTTCATATTCAGACATAAATATAATAAATTAAGTAGTCTTTATGAGGTTTAAGTGAAATTAAAAATTATAGAATATCGACATTTATTTTTAATTATCATGTGTTAGTCATTTGTTTAAATTACTACTTTGATAGTTATAATATATATATTCTCGTTTTTAAATTTTAAACTTAAATAAAAAAATATAAAGAACCCATAAACAAATATAAAAAAATGATAGAAACAAACAAACATATATAAAGAATAATTACATAAATAAAAAATAACAAAAATACACAATTAAGTTACATCAATTAATTAATATATGAAGTTCAAAGTACAACAAAACAAAATAATATTTAAAGAAAAATGAAACAAATTACTAAAACAACCTCACTCAAGTTTAAGTTGAAGTACTTAAGTTCAAAGTAAAACTAATCTCATGAAATAAAAATGTTGTTTTTTCAATTATACCAATTCTACTCATTTATAATATGTAATTATTTTATACAAAAATCCTAAACAAATATCAAAAAGCTATATAAACAAACAAACATAAAGAACAAATTTATAAATAAAAAAATATAAAAAAATGTACAAATAAGTTATATCAATTAATTAATACATACAGAGTTCATAGTAAAAAAAAATATTTTAAAAAAAAACAATAGTTTTCCTAATAAATTCAAGAAATAAAGATGTAATTTGTTTATAAAAAATCATTCTAATCATTTATTATATGTAATTACTTTAAATAAAAACAAAAAACAAATATTAAAAAGTTATAAAGACAAAAGAACAAATAATAAGAACAAATACCTAAATAATGTACACATAAATTACATCAATTAATTATTACATGAGATATTACAACAAACAAACATTCCATTAAAAAAAACTTGAATTCACAAGACACACATTGAGTATTTAATTACAAATTTTTTTATTAGAATCATATTTTAGGAAAAATTAAATAACTAAAAAGATAAATAAATGTATGAGATACAACTATAGACAAAATTATTTAAAAATATAAAGAACAAATATTATTTTGAAGTATATTATAAGATACATTATTAATTTTAATTTATAAAATTAACTAAAGTTAAATTTATTTAGAATAATATTAAAATATTTAAAAATAAATAAAATTAGAATTTAAATATTTATAATAACAATTTACAAATAGCGAGTGCGATGTACTGGTATAAAGCTTTGTTATTTATCAAATTTATAATTGCATGACATGCCATAATTTATCCAGGATGAAAAAAATACTAAATATAAACATACATATATTTTTTAAGATGATAACCTTTTCTTCTTCTTCTGGCTCACCAAATAATCTCTCTTAACATTTCCCATTAAAATATCTTTCTAAGCATCTTTCTAAGAAGTATGATTACAAAAGTTGGATGTAGTTTTTTAATCATGTGCTTGATGGAATATAACCATTAAAAAACTTTATGTTTTGGTGGAATATAACAAGGGCATTACTTTGAAAATAAAAACCTATAGAAGGCCTTACTTTTTATATAAAAATATATATTTTGACCTTATGATGACATCATATTTTGGTAATATATAATTTGTTGCACATAATTATATTTTTATTTTTTTATAAAAAAAGATTTCTATTTATTTGTACAATATTTTGGTAGCTAGTATATGAATTCATGAAAATGAGGTTACATTTTGGTAACTTAAATTCTCACTAAAGCTTTATCATACTAACACATAATATTTTGTACAAAATTAAATTTTGATTACATTTATATTTTATGTAACATCTAAAATTTGTATACAGTGAAACAATATTATCTTCGGTATTACTTTACTTTTCATCTTAAAAATGACTACATAAATTGATTTTAGTACTTAAAGTAATAATTTGAGAAATTTAACTAATGTAAATTTTCTAATTTTATATTAAATTGAAAAAATTCTATGCAGAATTACTTCTACTCTTAATAATATTAACAATAATATTAAATATTATTATTATTATTATTATTTATTATTATTATTAATATTAATTGAAAGATATGACATGTACACTCGAATCTAAATTTTGGTGCATGAAATTTGTTACTAATATATTTTTAATTGAGTGTCTACGTTCATGCATGTAATTCATTGATTTGCTTATACTTGGACACATATTTAGATTGGATATTACATGGTAAGCCTTTGTAATATGAATTTAGTTATATATTTCAATTCACAATTTTGAGTCAATACAAAACTTGGAGTTTGTGATCTAGTAAATGTTTCTAATAAAATATATTTACCTTGGGCACTTGCACCAAATGAATTTTGGTATACATTTATATTTTTGTCTAGGTTCGCTTTAAAAAAAAAATAATTATGGGCCGTAATGTTTATTCATTATTTTAATATAACTAGCTTTATAACAGTGCAATGCACACCCTTGTTCTAAATTGAACTAGTTATTGTTACTTTAACTCTAATCTAATTGTAATGGATATGTTTATTCATTATTTTTATATAACTAGCTTTATAAGGCATGGTAATGGACATGTTTATTCATTATTTTAATATAACTAGGTTTATAAAGCTGCAATGCACAGGCATGTTCTAAATTGAACCACTTATTGTTACTTTAACTCTAATTGTTATGCATCTGTATGTAAGGAATATTTTTTGCTGTGTGGCACATGATATTCCTTGTTTTTCATGGCCGAGGCCATCAATGGCCCTTGCTTTAAAAATATTTGTGGTTTTTCACATTAAAATATTATTGATGTGTCATTCAACATTTATTGTTATTAAAAGTTGGTATTGTACTTATATACATGTAAACTCCTTATTTTATTATATTTTTGTGAATTTGAA
Organism: Apium graveolens; assembly: GCF_009905375.1. Lineage (NCBI taxonomy): Eukaryota > Viridiplantae > Streptophyta > Magnoliopsida > Apiales > Apiaceae > Apium > Apium graveolens. Next base: position 11,797 of record NW_027418161.1, read on the forward strand.
CTCATTTTAACCGTTTAAATTTAATAATTAAAGTATCACATGAGTATATACAAGTTATTTAATAAGTGAAACGAATGGTTATGACATACATGCATGCTTAATGCATACATTTTTTAGTTGATATTTAATTCATTAATTTTTATACTGCATATAAATAATGGTACTGATGTGACATATGGTATATGTTAGCTAATTGTGTGATAAAATATCATTGATAGGTTTTGAAGAAAAATATTGGACTTGATGACAAACAACAATATTTTTATAATAATTAAAATATGGATATTTATTAAATATATTGCCACTTACTTATAATAAGTGAAAATAATTCATATATACATTTTTGCATATATCTTGACCTAGTAAACTTTTTATTAGTTTATTTCCCTAATAATAACCACCTAATGTGGTAACCAGAATAAAGTATATATTTTATATTAATGTAGGCAATGATATGTACTCGTCTCTCCCATGTATGCAATGATATGTATTAGTCTCTCCCATCAACCTCATCCGATTTACGTCTTTTTGTCATAACTGCAATAACCTGTCTCTACATAATAATTGTAGTAACAATGAAGACGTTGTCTAAATACATGAAAATATTCTAGTGAAAGTACAATTTTTTATTTACATGCAATGTTCGAAGCAATAAATTTGTTGCAAGCTTAACCATGTAATCAACGATATAATACAAAAACCTGGATCAAAGTTAATTGTCTATGAACCAGACCCGTTGCACTAGGCAACAATGTTTCGTGAAAGGAATCTGAGTATTATCATTAGAAGAATTATGAAGTGAGGATTCGTATTTGGATATACAGGTTATATGGTTTGTACGAAGACTCGGAGAGAAGACTTTAAGATGGGACAGTTCAAAGTGATCAAAGTGAAAGAATTTGTTTTGACTTTAAGATGGGACAGCGTTCTATAAAATCTAGGTCAAAGTGATCACTACCTTGTTGTAGGGCCTCTGAGACGATTCTATTGCCTAGTAGAATCAATGTCGTTGAAGTACAACTCTGTATTTAAGTAAAAGAATTGGTTTTGACCTAGTTGGAGCAAGAGAAAAACAGGTTGCATTTAGCCCCTCTTTAAGTAGCTTGCATTAATGGTCTTATCAGAGAAGCTGATATCATCTAACACTAATGTCATTTCTCTATAGTTCATAAAACTTCTCAGCATAATATTAATGACACAAAGAAAAATTGCCCACTCCTATCGCGATATACAAGACAAGAAATATTAGGCGACATTTATTTGACTAAAATATAAATATGTTATGGGCACGAAGTCAAGAATAATCTATATAATACTCTATAACTGAACTTTACAAACCCTTATGAAAAAAATAGGAAAATTGGACAAACAGTGTCAGCTTCACTTGTGTCATGTTGTGATTTAAAGAAAACGTCATTCAGTTTTCAATTAACATGATTGGTAGTTAACTACACACTATATTTAATGCATTTAATGCTTTTATGTAAATCATCTTCGCCAATTGACATGATGCCATAACACTTAGCATTGTCATAATTTGTTCTAAAATCTTATTGGTTGTATAGATCTCTTGGTGATAAGATCTGCGTCCAATCATCCACAGCCGGTCTATTTGAAAAACTTTTTTCCTTTGGTTTCGAGGATCACCATGGCTGACCTATAACCAAAAGTTAACTACAACACATCATAAACAATTCATAGTAGTCAGCACAATTAGGCCTAGCAAAATAGAGCCATAAAATAAAATCATAAGCCATCCATATGATAAAACCATTTTAAACAAATATACGGACTTATTATATAGAAGAATGTGAAGTACTTAATATTGTTGGCACTCAATTGATTTATTTTTCAATATAGATCAAAGTTAAACACAAAACGAGTGAAATCACAAAGTCTAATGAAATCAATAAAACCACTTATTTGGTGAGTAATCTACTAAAAATCAATTAATTTGTTTAATTTATGTTAATCAAAAAATTGAAGATCATACCTTTGAAGTACTCGGAGCATTTACCATCAAAAAGGAGTTATGTTTTGGTAACTTATGTTTGACATGACATTTAGTAACCGTTGTGGCGTTACTTTGAAAGTAAAAACTTATAGAAGGCGTTACATTTTATATAAAAAAACCTGTATTTTGACCTTATAATGGCGTCATATTTTGGTAATATATAATTTCTTGCACAAAATTATATTTATGCTTTTGTAATTTTTTTCTTTCCCTTGCTATTTTTTGCTTACGAGAGAATTTCTCGTTATTTCCCTTTATTTGTACAATATTTTTGTGGCCAGTATATGAAATCATGAAAGTGAGGTTATATTTTTGTAACTTAAATTCCCACTAAAGCTTTTTATTATAGTAACACATGATATCTTGTAGAGAATTAAATTTTGATTACAGTTATATTTTATGTAACATATAAAATTTGAATACTGTCAAAAAATATTATCTCCCATCTTACTTTACTTGTCATCTTAAAAATAACTACATAGATTGATTTTAGTGCTTATAATTATAATTTTAGAAATTAAACTAACGTAAATTTTTAATCTTAAATAAAATTGAAAAAAGTCTAAGAAAATTTACTATTACTCTTAATAATATTAACAATAATATTAATTATTATTATTATTATTATTAATTATTATTAATATTAATTGAAAGGTATGATGTGTAAACTCCCATCTAAATTTTGGTACATGAAATTCGTTACTAATCTATTTTTAAGTGAATGTCTGCATTTATTAATTTGCTTATAATTCAATGATAAATATACAACTCTTGCCCACTATTTTTACACTATTTTCAACAATTGACACTAGTATTAACTAGTAATTATTTTTAATATGATTTTGACTTATATATTTAATTTCCCAATTTTTAATTAATACAAAACTTGGAGTTTTTGATCTAGTAAATGTTTCTAATAAAATATATTTACTTTGCACTCTTGTGCCAAATGAATTAGTGTGTACATTTATATTTTGGTCTAAGTTCACTTTTATAAAAAAACAATTATCGGCACTAAATTGGTGATGTTAATTGTTAGAGTTATTGTTACTTTAACCCTAATTGTTTTGGTTTCCCTATGTAAGGAGTAATGAATAATTTTTGCTCTAGCATTGGTCAATATTCAAATATTTTTGTATGTTCTCCAAGATTTGACATTAAACTTTAATCACATGATATTCCTTATTTGACATTAAACTTAAATTACATTATATTCCTTATTTTTCTCATGGGTGAGGGCTATCCATGGCCTTTGCTTTAAAAATATTTGCAATTTTTAACATTTAATTTTTATTTGAATTTAAGTCTTTAATATTTTTTATTGTTGACCATAATTATTTTTCCAGTCCCTTGTTCAATATCTCTTCATATGTTCAAGAGATTGCATGGGCATGTTTGACTGCAATATAATATTAGTATGTTTTTTTGCCTATAATTATTGCTACACTGGCAAGGTTTTGCATTTGCAATGCATAATTAGAAGCAGATACCCAGTGAAATCAGCAGTTAAACATAGTGTGTGTTAGTTTGTTAAAAATATGTGATCTTGTGTTAAAAAAATATTATTGAAGAGTCATTAAACACTAATTGTTATTAAAAGTTTGTATTGTACTTATATACATATAAACCCCTTATTTTACTATATTTTTGTGAATTTGAACTCATTTGAACCATTTAAATATAGTAATAAAAGTATAAAATTAGTATACACAAGTTATTTAATAAGACAAAGCAAGACATACATGCATGCTTAGTCCATACATTTTTTAGTTGACATCTTTTTTAATATTTAATTCATAAATTTTTATACTGCATCTAAATAATGGTACCAATGTGACATATGGTATATGTTACCGAATTGTGTGATAAAATATGAGCTATTTTGAAGGAAATATTAAATTTGATGACAAAAAAAATATTTTTATAATAATTAAAAAAAATATAATTATTTAATATATTGTTACGTATAATAAGAGAAAATAATTGATATATACATTTTTGGATATATGGTCACCTAGTAAACATGTTATTTACATCTTTTTGTCATAACTGCAATAACCTCTGTCTAGTTGATAATTGTAGTAACAATGAAGACTTTGTACAAATAATAATTATAATAACCATTTATATATAATAATTAAAGTATGAAATGAGTGTATACAATTTATTTAATAAGACAAATGAATGGTCATGATCCATATATTTTTTAGTATACATTTTTTTAATATTTAATTCTGAAATTTTATAGTGCATCTAAATAATGGTACCAATATGACATACTGTATATGTTGCCAATTATTTGATCAAATATCATTAATAGGTTTTAAAGAAAAATATCAAATTTGATGACAAATAACAATATTTTTATAATAATAAAATTATGTATAATTAATAAATATATTGTCACTTACTTATAGTAGGAGAAAATAATTGATATATACACTTTTTGGTATAAAACCACTTATATGGTAACAAAAAAAAGTATTTATTTTATGTTAATATGTATTATCTCTATCCATCTCTCCCATCAACCTCATCCCATTTACATCTTTTTGTCATATATGCAATAACCTCTGTCTAGATGATTTCTCATCTTTTATCTTCCCTTTCCTCAGCATTACAAGTCACCAATAATTCTCCACAGTATTGAGTTGGGTTATATAATACACTCACAACTACTATAGAAAAACAACTAATGATAGAACTATTTTTCCACGTATTCATTTGTCCAGCATCTGCAAACTTCACAATATAAAAATGGCAAACAACCAAATGGAAGGGAAAAATGGATAACTAATAGGAGGTTATTATATTTTTGTAGTTTAGAGTCACGTGTTATAACCCTTTCATAAGTAGTGTATCGGAAACTTAATATCCATCTTGGTAAGATATACTTCTCAAGAATTGTCTTCATGAAGAATTTTTGTTTCATAAGATATAACAGGCACAGCAGCCCTGCATTTTCAAACTTTGCACAAGTACACACAAAATTGAAATCTGATGTATTAACATCAACCATGTATGATACAAGTTTATTTTTATAGTCAAAGGTCACTTCATAAGTTAAATTCTCTCCCTCTCCTTTAACATTTTTATGCTGAAAATAAAATAATAATCTAAATTCTTCTATAAATTTTTTGAAAACCAATCTCGTACAAACCTGTATGAGCCTCAACCGGATACATCTCCGCAAAGTTGGGTTTATGCCCATCATCTGATCAATAAATTCGGACAATCCAGTAGAACTATGAACAAATCCGTCAAAAAAGACACTCATACTCTCGCTTCTTTTAATGGATTTCATACCTGCAATAGTTATAAATATTCTTTGATTCATACTTAACAAATAAAAGTAGCAGCATGAGCAAATAAACATCTTATAAGAAAAGAAAGATATGGCTCAAAATATGAAGACTATAAAAAGATACATAAATATAGAGGTACTTGCAAAAAAGGTTTTTCCTAAATAAGCTCGCACCCAATGATGCCTTTGCACATGAATGGTCTCTAACCATCTCCAATATTTCTTTTCCCTTTTTTGTTTCTCTGTCAGAGGCTCTTCAAAATAGTGTTGGTATTTGTCTTTAATCATAGTCCAACATATTTTTGATTCTTCGATGCTTCTACTTTTTTGTGATCATTTAGAGTAGATTTCATCAAATTCTGGATTATACGAAAATCAAAGTGAACGAATATGTTCATCCTCCTGTAGTCCAAGATGCCACTTACAAAATCTATGATGTGTATACGGAAAAACCTTTTTAATTGCACTACAGATAGCTGGATCTTGTTTCGTAATAATTGCACCTACATTTCAACCAATTTTCAAATAACCAAATAAAAGTATCTTCACGCTCATCCACCAAAAGGGCACAACCAAACAAAGTGGATTGCATACGATGATTTACACCCATAAATTGTGCAAACGGCATTGAAAAACTATTAGTTTTGTACTTCATGTCAAACACAACAATATCGTCAAATAACATATATGAATTCCTCGCTCTTCCATCTGCCCATAAAATGCTTCTACAAACTTGATTCTCATCAATTTCTATTGCATAATAAAATTGAGAATCTTGTGCTTGTCTCTCGAAACTTTTTTATAACTACACCGCACTTTCTCCCAATGTTACTTTTTCGGCTAATTCTCAGATGATCACTAACTTGTTGTAAAGTAATTTTATTTGATGGCTGACCAGATCCATTCAGCAAACGAGAAATTTTAGCCGGCCTAATTTCTCATCTATGATATTCTTCTATGGTCATCTTGGGTTGTTCTTTATGATGTGAATGTAAATACACCTTCTTTTTTGGAGAATCCTTTTTTGGAGAATCAATCATTGGATGTGTATGTGTTTTATAAAAACTGCTAATGCACCAAGTTCCTCCATTAGTTTGATGAATATTCATATGAGCCTTACAAAATTCTCTTGTTTCTCTCTTTCGTTTTACTTCCCTCCCCAACTCTCGTTTATGAGGCCCTTTAAAGCCCTTTTTGTTACACACGAAATATCTCTTTATAACCGTACCATCTTGGAATTTAGTAAATGAATATTTTCGTGTAGCAAATCCTTGTTTCAAAGAAAAAATCTTATAAAAATCGTAAGCTACTTCACTAGTAAGAAATTCCATACCAATTTGAGGCACTTATGAATCAACATGACAGCCTTCATCTGTGATAGAATCTGGTTCCTGAATACAGTTGTGTGATTCATCTTCAAAATCTTCATAATGTGATAACTGCTATTTTTCCTCAGGCTCGTATATACACCGACTATGTTCATCGTTCTCCATTGATTTAATGAAAAAAATCCTAATTTTAGGATTGGACTAAGACATGACTGGTGAATTTGGATTTTAAGGGAGTACGGTTTTGGATTTCGAGGGAGGGAGAGACGTGAGGTTAGAGACGTGTTTATGAATTAATTGATGAAACATATGTATATACTGAAAGACGTCCTATTTTTATAACCTTAGGGGACAAACTTAAGATTGTCCTCATGCCGCGTTTTCTCTTCTATATAATCCTTACTAGTTTTTTTTCTCTTTGTACACTGACTCTCCTACTAGGTCCGTTCTTCTTCTTTCTATATTTTATAATATTACATGCATGTTTTACTATGTGACTTGTATATACAATTAAATGCTCCCCTGTTTCATGTATATACGTTTTGACACTCTTGATTTCTTTCCATGCTATTTAAGTGTATGTGCGATGGTTAAAGGCCTTGCCTAAATAGCTATCATTAAAGAGCTTATTTTATTGTTATTTTATAGGTGTTTATAAGTTTTTTTTATCTATCTAATTTTGGTAATTATTTTCTAATGTAATCACATCAACAAATTTTAGTTATTAATTTCACATGAGTTATGTCATAGTTTTATGCAAGGTAAACATGAGATAGTTTTTTTTACAAATGTACATTCATATTTTTATGTTATATATAATTAAAAATAGTTTTTGCATATTGAGAAAATTTGAATTTGCTGGAATTAGTTTTAGACTGGAAATCACATGGTATACTTGTTGTTAAGATACTTTACACCTTTTCTCTCCCACTAAATGATTTATGCACTTATCCCTCATGTACTATTATTATTATTATTATTATTATTATTATTATTATTATTATTATTATTATTATTATTATTATTATTATTATTATTATATTTGAGGAATAATGTGATTAAGAAGTTATTGTGTTTTTATAAGTAATATAATTTTTTGTGTACATAAGTATATGCTAGCTTGTATTTACAAGTCGAAGAAGTTTACTTAGGTGTTTTATTTATTTATTTTTCCCTTGTTGTCCTAATGAACACTTAGCATAATTGTTGTATAATTTTATCATTAGCTGACCTTTGCACTTACAATATGTGGGGACATACTGACTATGCCCTCATCTTATGTAAATGTCATTTTTAAAATAGTTGGTATTATATATTAGTTATATTTTGTTTCATCTATTTAAATTAGGATTTATTTGGCACTTATATTTGGATTTATTGAAGTGACTGAGGTAACTTAACTCTTCATACTTTACTTTATTTTAAAATATTTAATATATTTTTGCACTTTTTTTATATAAAAATTTATGGATCAAGTAGAGTGTTTTAGATACAAGAATTCACTTGTGAACCAATTAGTGATTGCTTATAGTTCCGGACGTATAACACCTTAGTAAGGGGCCCATTATTGACAGAAATCATGAACTTTTGATACTGTGTTAGCAGGTATTTGTGGATTAGCGAGCTGTAGAATTATGTTATATTTTATGTCATATGAATTTTCGGATAATAATTTTGGTTTTATAAAATTAAGATACTTGATCCACTAGTTTAGAATTATTTTATTGTTGGGCTCTTTGGCTCATTACTTTCAGGTGCTTAGCTTTTGGCACATGTTAAAGGTGAACTTGATTTTAACTTGCTTTGGAATAATGTTTTAGTGATTATGTTTGTATTCGAGGCGCGTCTCTCAAAATTTGCTATATAATGCTATTTATGTTTGGAAATAAAAAATTGTGTAGGCTTATTTGAGATTTATGGTAAGCATTAATAAAATTTGTAGTTTTAGTTTGATATTTAGGTATAATTTATTGTTTAAAAAAAGTCCGGGAGTTGGTATTCAGAGCCTAGATGGTATTGAGAGCCTAGGTTACCTTACTTTAGACTGGCTTGACCTGTGAGTAGTGATGCTAGTTATCATGTATGTGCATGCGGTGGCATGTGAGTTTAGTTGGGTGTGTTATAAAAAAACTACTTCAATTTTTGGTTTGTGTTTCTTGACACTGAAATATTTTTGGTATATTTAAATATGTTTTGCATGTTTAAATTTTGAGAGCAAATTTTTTTAAGGAGGGTAGAAAGTAATATCCGAGATTTTTATATTAAAATATTTTGTATTTTATATATTGATATTAATTGTTCTTGTAAATTATAAAATTTATTTGATAGAGTTATATGTTTTGAAAATTAAAATAATTACATTTAAAAATAATAATTATCTTTTGTTTTAATTTTTATGTTTGTTGTTATTAGTGGGTAAAAAGTAGCAGTGCTCATAAGACGTGTTCACTGAAAGTGGGTATGAATTTCAAATGCTGGGTGAGTACAGGCAGAGTAAATTAGGAAATAAGTTCAACCAATAGTTCTATATAATCCTTACTAATTTTATTTTTCTCTTTGTACAGTGACTCTCCTACTAGGTAGGTTCTACTTCATTCTATATTTTATAATATTACATGTATTTTCACTCTCTGACTTGTATATACAATTAAGTGCTCCCATATGAATGTATATATATTTTGACACTGCTAATTTCTTTCCATGCTATTTAAGTCTATGTGCCATAGTTAGAGGTCTTGCCTACAGACCTACCATTAAACACCTTATTTTACTTGTTATTTTATAGGTGTTTATAAGTTTTGTTATCTATGTGCTAGTTTTGGTAATTATTTTCTAATGTAATCACATCAACAAATTTTAATGAGTTATGTCATAGTATTTTGTACATAAATATTTGTGTGTAATTACATTTTATGCAAGGTAAACGTGAAAAAATTCTTTTTACAAATGTATATTAATATATTTATGTTATAAATAATTAAAAATAGTTTTTGCATATTATGAAAAATTGAATTTTTTGGAATGGTATATTTGTTGTTAAGATACTTTACACCTTTACTCTCTCACTAAATGATTTATACACTTGTCCCTCATGTATTATTATTATTATTATGTCTATTATTATTATTATTATTATTATTATTATTATTATTATTATAATTATTATTATTATTATTATTATTATTGTTATTATTATTATTATTATTATTATTATTATTATTATATTTCAGGATTAATGTGATTATGCAAATAATGTGTTTTTCATAAGTTATATATATTTTTATATACATAAGTATATGTTAATATTTATAAGTTCAAGAAGTTTACTTACATGTTTTATTTATTTATTTTCCCTTATTGTCAGCATGAACATTTAGTATAAGGGTTGTATAATTTTATCATTAGTGACCTTTACACTGAGAATACATGTGTGGACACAGTTATTATGCCTCATCTTATATACATGTCATTTTTAAAATAATTGGTATTATATATTAATTATATTTTGCTTCATCTATTTAAATTAGGATTATTTGGCATTATATTTGGATTCATTCAAGTGACTGAGGTAAGTTAACTCTTAACACTTTACTTTATTTTAAAATCTTTAAAATATTTTTGTGCATATAGTTTGGGAAGTTGCTTTTTATACTTAGAGAATGCAAGGGCACACACTTATGATACCTTCTTAAGGAAAATTATAAAACTGTGTCACCTGGCCCTAGCTGTTTCTTGCTGGGCTCTTTGGTTAATTACTTACAAAATTTTGAGATACTAAGCTTTTGGAACAAGGACTAGCTTAGTTTGGAATAATATTTTAGTGATTATGTTTATATAGGAATGCTCTCAAGATTTGCTATATAATGCTATTTATGTTTGAAATTAAAAAATTGCCTATGCTTATTTGAGACTTATTAGAAACATGAATAAAATTTGTAGTTTTAGTTTGATATTTAAGTATATTTTATTGTCTAAAAAAAGTCGGGGTATTTCATATTCAGACATAAATATAATTAAATTAAGTATCTTTATGAGGTGTAAGTGAAATTAAAAATTATAGAATATCGACATTTATTTTTAATTATCATGTGTTAGTCATTTGTTTAAATTACTACTTTGATAGTTATAATGTATATATTCTCGTTTTTAAATTTTAAACTTAAATAAAAAAAATATAAAGAACCCATAAACAAATATAAAAAAATGATAGAAATAAACAAACATATATAAAGAATAATTACATAAATAGAAAATAACAAAAATACACAATTAAGTTACATCAATTAATTAATATATGAAGTTCAAAGTACAACAAAACAAAATAATATTTCAAGAAAAATGAAACAAATTACTAAAACAAACTCACTCAAGTTTAAGTTGAAGTATAAGTTCAAAGTAAAACTAATCTCATGAAATAATAATGTTGTTTTTTCAATTATACCAATTCTACTCATTTATAATATGTAATTATTTTATACAAAAATCCTAAACAAATATCAAAAAGCTATATAAAGAAACAAACATAAAGAACAAATTTATAAATAAAAAAATATAAAAAAATGTACAAATAAGTTATATCAATTAATTAATACATACAGAGTTCAAAGTAAAAAAAAATTATAAATGTCTATCTGATTTCTTAATCCACATCTCAACAATATTAACAGAAGTATTAGCAGATTTATATCTAGTAGACGATTTATAAGATGAGTTAGAGAAGTGGCCCTTGATACCACATAATATAGATTCAGATGTAGGGTGGCCAGCTTTGCCACAATCTCGACATTTCTCATAAGGCATCTTATATTTCATAGGAGCTCGCTTATACCCCCCTTGAAATGCACGTTTCTTGATTGATTCACAACCTAAACCTCCTTTATCAAGAGAGGATTTTTGTTCTCCAAGAAGAGCATTCAAAGTTCCTTCTCCATGGAAACATTTAGCTAAATCATTTTCAAGCTGTTCGACTTTCTGCTTTAATTCAGGAACCAGGGGATCAGGAGCACTGTCTTCTTTAACGGTTTCTGGATCAACAGATATTGATTCTTTCTTCAAGGCTTCAAGGCATACATCCTTCATTTCAATCTCATTTTTTAGATATTGATTTTCTTCAGTAAGTTTTGAAACCCTTTCAAGCAATGATTTGTTCTCAGCAACTAGGGCTTCTTCCTTCATGGGGTCATCCATTTCACTAAGAACTTCACTTAAAGCTTGCTTTAAATAAGCATTCTTTTCTTTCAATTTCTTAACCTGGACCTGCAAATTTAAAATAGATGAAGATATATTTGAATTATACGTAATATTTTGTACCTCATCATTATCACTGGAGTTGTCCTCTAGTCCAGCAAAAACAAAGTTGAGCAACTTCATCTTCTGAATCAATCTCCATATCAGATTCATCATCACTCCAGGTAATTAATGCCTTCTTTTTGTTCTTCACCTTGTAGCAGTCCTTTTTGAAGTGTCCTTTCTTTCCACACTCAAAACAAGTATCCTTGCTTTGATTCACTTTGACCTCCTTGCTCGGATTAGATTTGAAGTCCTTCTTCGGAAACTGTGACTTCATAGGTCATTTGGAAACATTCCGTTTGGCAAGAAATTTATGAAACTTCTTTGTTAGAAGAGTAATCTCTTCATCAGAATCATCAGGAGACTCATCTGCATCTGCATTAAGTGCAAGAGTTTTTCTTACGAGGAGCTTCATCTTCTTCATCATATCTACGTAGCTGATTTTCGAATTCTTCCAATTCACTGAACAGTGTTAGAGTATCCATAGTCGAAAGCAGTGTTGAATCCTGCAGAATGGTAACCTTTGGAGCAAACTTCTTTGGCATTGCTCTGAGGATTTTCCTATTAATCTCAGATTGAGGAATGATCCTTTCCAGAAGTGAGATGGAGTTCATCAATGTCAGAAACCTCCCTTGAGCATCTCGCATGCTTTCATCTCTTTCCAACCTGAAACCTTCATAGTCACTCATTAGCATACTTAATTTTACTTCACGTACCTTAGACGTGCCTTCGTGGCTGACTTTGATCGTATCCCAAATCTGCTTGGCAGTAGTACATGCTGAAACTTTTCTTAATTCGGTAGCTACCATGCCATTGAGAAGTGAGTTCATAGCTTTAGCATTGGAATTCATTGCGTTCACTTCTTCGGGAGAGAGAGATCCTTGAGAGATTTTGGCTTCCCTTCTTTCATAGGAATTGTGAAACCGTTTTCTACAGCATCCCATTCAAATGCATCACGCTGGAGAAAGATTTTCATCCGAAACTTCCAGTCATTGTAGTTTTCAACACCATGAAGCAGTGGTGGATAATTGTTTGAATACCTATCTGGTTGAGCCATGGATCGCTAGAAAAATAAACACTAAAAAGAGAATTAAATGCACCTGCTCTGATACCAAATGAAATTCGATGGCTCGATAGATAAAATAATATTCTAACTGTCAAGGCGAATGGGACAGTCTCTTATGCAAATGGGACAGTCCCTTTACAAATGAGACAGGGTATGGGACAGTCTCTTTTAACTGCAGAAAGTAAAATACTGAAATATAAATGCAGTAATAAAGAAATCAAACAATGCAGAACACCAAGAGTTTTCACTTGGTTCGGCCCCTACACCTATTCTATGGCCTACATCCAAGTCCCCATGCCAACTAGCATAGAGAATGTATTATATCCACTTAAAACAAAGTACTTACAAACTTTCCTTGATTACAAATTTGGCCCACTTGAAAGAACCCTTTCCCTAGCACACAGCTACCTAGCACAAAGCTACTTGGCCTTCCTGTTGTAATCAACCTCCCACAACCCGGGACAAGTGATATAATACACGATTCAGTTACAAGAATGTAATATGAAATTTTATAACTCAAACTAAGTTTCTTGTTTTTCTGGATATGAATATCTCGGGTATGAAACAAGAAAATGGTTTCAGATGATGAAAGATTCTCGTGAAAGTGTTAGCTTCAAATCTGAAATGAAGAGTTGTATTTATAGGCAATGTTCTAACAGATTTATTTTCAAACACAAGATAAGGTTGGAAGATAAGTTTGTTTGAAAATATTTTGAATGAATCTTTGAAACTAATCTGTTAGTACGTTTGAAAGAAATAAATCAAGTAAAGATAAGGCTTGAGATATTTAAACATGATTCATCAGATAAGGTGGTGAGTTTGTTTGAGATAAGGTTTATGCAGATAAACAAGATTTACACAAAACCCTAACAAACCTAAACCTGAGAAATAGTCTCCTGGAAAATATGAACAAACTGCAATGCTTGAATCTCGGTTACTTGCATTCTGTTTATCTTCTGTTTATCTGCAATCTGGAAATCATCATAAACCTGAACATCTAACATACATATGGTATTTAGAAAAAAATAAATAAGTTATCCATGCAAGGATTTATGTGGATAAAGGTTATATGAATATTGTTTTAGTAATAACCAAATATTTTATAACACAGAATTGATGTACAATAATATTGTACTCTTGTATATGGTCATACCTTTGAAGTACTGAGCATTTTCTTCATTATATTATATCCTATATAGAATTGGTGTAAGACAGTTAATATGGTATATTTGTGTGGTTTGGTCGTCATGGCTAACACTCATTTAATGTGTCATATAAAACTCCCTCAACCGTACAGTAAAAATTTCATTTGAGAAGTGTCATATAAAACTTTCTCAACCCTACATATATGGTGGAAAAGTTAATTTTCACAATAAACTCTAATTATTTCTAATACATTTATAATAAGTAAATATTGACAATAAAGAGCAATTAATTTAAGTTAAAATATTATAATATTTCAAAATATGAATAAAACTAATAATTATATCATATATATAATTAGTGCAAACCACTTAAAATGGTATTGTTACATGGTTTGATGGTCACCGTCTATAAGGTCATTTCATAACTAAACCTCACCCTCAAGTTCAAAGCACAACAAAAAAATCAATTATTTCTTTTAAAAAAACAGATGTACGTTGTTCAATAAAATTTATTCTAATCATTTATAATGTGTAATTATTTATAAAACACCCTAAAAAATATTAAAAAACTATAAAATCAAACAAACATATATAAAGAACAAATATAAAAATAAAAATTGTACAAAAAAGTTACATCAAATAATTATTAATTCAGAAAGCAGAGAAGTTCAAAGTACAACAAAACAGAATAATATTTTAGAAAGAATGAAATAACTAAAAGATAAATAAAAGTATATGATAAAACTATAGACAAAATAATTTAAATATATAAATAAAAATTATCATTTTGAAACCATATAATCATTTCATAAATAAAACAATTTATCTTCCTCGCACACACTTTAAGTTGAAGTACCGGAGTTCAAAGTACAAAAAATTAATTAATTTTTTTATATAAAAAAAAGTAGATTGGCCAATAAACTCATAAAATAAAAATGTGGTTTATTCAATAAAACTCATCCTAATCATTTATAATATGTAATTATTTTAAATAAACCCCTAAACTAATATCAAAAAACTACATAAACGAACAAATATAAAGAACCCATAAACAAATATAAAAAAATGATAGAAACAAACAAACATATATAAAGAATAATTACATAAATAAAAAATAACAAAAATGCACAATTAAGTTACATCAATTAATTAATACATGAAGTTCAAAGTACAACAAAACAAAATAATATTTCAAGAAAAATGAAACAAATTACTAAAACAACCTCACTCAAGTTTAAGTTGAAGTACTTAAGTTCAAAGTAAAACTAATCCCATGAAATAAAAATATTGTTTTTTCAATTATACCAATTCTACTCATTTATAATATGTAATTATTTTATACAAAAATCCTAAACAAATATCAAAAAGCTATATAAACAAACAAACATAAAGAACAAATTTATAAATAAAAAAATATAAAAAAAATGTACAAATAAGTTATATCAATTAATTAATACATACAGAGTTCAAAGTACAAAAAAAAATATTTTTTTAAAAAAAACAATAGTTTTCCTAATAAATTCAAGAAATAAAGATGTAACTTGTTTATAAAAATTCATTCTAATCATTTATTATATGTAATTACTTTAAATAAAAACCAAAAACAAATATTAAAAAGTTATAAAGACAAAAGAATAAATAATAAGAACAAATACCTAAATAATGTACACATAAATTACATCAATTAATTATTACATGAGATATTACAACAAACAAACATTCCATTAAAAAAAACTTGAATTCACAAGACACACATTGAGTATTTAATTACAAATTTTTTTATTAGAATCATATTTTAGGAAAAATTAAATAACTAAAAAGATAAATAAATGTATGAGATACAACTATAGACAAAATTATTTAAAAATATAAAGAACAAATATTATTTTGAAGTATATTATAAGATACATTATTAATTTTAATTTATAAAATTAACTAAAGTTAAATTTATTTAGAATAATATTAAAATATTTAAAAATAAATAAAATTAGAATTTAAATATTTATAATAACAATTTACAAATAGCCAGTGCGATGTACTGGTATAAAGCTTTGTTATTTATCAAATTTATAATTGCATGACATGCCATAATTTATCCAGGATGAAAAAAATACTAAATATAAACATACATATATTTTTTAAGATGATAACCTTTTCTTCTTCTTCTGGCTCACCAAATAATCTCTCTTAACATTTCCCATTAAAATATCTTTCTAAGCATCTTTCTAAGAAGTATGATTACAAAAGTTGGATGTAGTTTTTTAATCATGTGCTTGATGGAATATAACCATTAAAAAACTTTATGTGTTGGTGGAATATAACAAGGGCATTACTTTGAAAATAAAAACCTATAGAAGGCCTTACTTTTTATATAAAAATATATATTTTGACCTTATGATGACATCATATTTTGGTAATATATAATTTGTTGCACAAAATTATATTTTTATTTTTTTATAAAAAAAGATATCTATTTATTTGTACAATATTTTGGTAGCTAGTATATGAATTCATGAAAATGAGGTTACATTTTGGTAACTTAAATTCTCACTAAAGCTTTATCATACTAACACATAATATTTTGTACAAAATTAAATTTTGATTACATTTATATTTTATGTAACATCTAAAATTTGTATACAGTGAAACAATATTATCTTCGGTATTACTTTACTTTTCATCTTAAAAATGACTACATAAATTGATTTTAGTACTTAAAGTAATAATTTGAGAAATTTAACTAATGTAAATTTTCTAATTTTATATTAAATTGAAAAAATTCTATGCAGAATTACTTCTACTCTTAATAATATTAACAATAATATTAAATATTATTATTATTATTATTATTTATTATTATTATTAATATTAATTGAAAGATATGACATGTACACTCGAATCTAAATTTTGGTGCATGAAATTTGTTACTAATATATTTTTAATTGAGTGTCTACGTTCATGCATGTAATTCATTGATTTGCTTATACTTGGACACATATTTAGATTGGATATTACATGGTAAGCCTTTGTAATATGAATTTAGTTATATATTTAAATTCACAATTTTGAGTCAATACAAAACTTGGAGTTTGTGATCTAGTAAATGTTTCTAATAAAATATATTTACCTTGGGCACTTGCACCAAATGAATTTTGGTATACATTTATATTTTTGTCTAGGTTCGCTTTTAAAAAAAAATAATTATGGGCCGTAATGTTTATTCATTATTTTAATATAACTAGCTTTATAACAGTGCAATGCACACCCTTGTTCTAAATTGAACTAGTTATTGTTACTTTAACTCTAATCTAATTGTAATGGATATGTTTATTCATTATTTTTATATAACTAGCTTTATAAGGCATCGTAATGGACATGTTTATTCATTATTTTAATATAACTAGGTTTATAAAGCTGCAATGCACAGGCATGTTCTAAATTGAACCACTTATTGTTACTTTAACTCTAATTGTTATGCATCTGTATGTAAGGAATATTTTTTGCTGTGTGGCACATGATATTCCTTGTTTTTCATGGCCGAGGCCATCAATGGCCCTTGCTTTAAAAATATTTGTGGTTTTTCACATTAAAATATTATTGATGTGTCATTCAACATTTATTGTTATTAAAAGTTGGTATTGTACTTATATACATGTAAACTCCTTATTTTATTATATTTTTGTGAATTTGAACTCATTTTAACCGTTTAAATTTAATAATTAAAGTATCACATGAGTATATACAAGTTATTTAATAAGTGAAACGAATGGTTATGACATACATGCATGCTTAATGCATACATTTTTTAGTTGATATTTAATTCATTAATTTTTATACTGCATATAAATAATGGTACTGATGTGACATATGGTATATGTTAGCTAATTGTGTGATAAAATATCATTGATAGGTTTTGAAGAAAAATATTGGACTTGATGACAAACAACAATATTTTTATAATAATTAAAATATGGATATTTATTAAATATATTGCCACTTACTTATAATAAGTGAAAATAATTCATATATACATTTTTGCATATATCTTGACCTAGTAAACTTTTTATTAGTTTATTTCCCTAATAATAACCACCTAATGTGGTAACCAGAATAAAGTATATATTTTATATTAATGTAGGCAATGATATGTACTCGTCTCTCCCATGTACGCAATGATATGTATTAGTCTCTCCCATCAACCTCATCCGATTTACGTCTTTTTGTCATAACTGCAATAACCTGTCTCTACATAATAATTGTAGTAACAATGAAGACGTTGTCTAAATACATGAAAATATTCTAGTGAAAGTACAATTTTTTATTTACATGCAATGTTCGAAGCGATAAATTTGTTGCAAGCTTAACCATGTAATCAACGATATAATACAAAAACCTGGATCAAAGTTAATTGTCTATGAACCAGACCCGTTGCACTAGGCAACAACGTTTCGTGAAAGGAATCTGAGTATTATCATTAGAAGAATTATGAAGTGAGGATTCGTATTTGGATATACAGGTTATATGGTTTGTACAAAGACTCGGAGAGAAGACTTTAAGATGGGACAGTTCAAAGTGATCAAAGTGAAAGAATTTATTTTGACTTTAAGATGGGACAGCGTTCTATAAAATCTAGGTCAAAGTGATCACTACCTTGTTGTAGGGCCTCTGAGACGATTCTATTGCCTAGTAGAATCAATGTCGTTGAAGTACAACTCTGTATTTAAGTAAAAGAATTGGTTTTGACCTAGTTGGAGCAAGAGAAAAACAGGTTGCATTTAGCCCCTCTTTAAGTAGCTTGCATTAATGGTCTTATCAGAGAAGCTGATATCATCTAACACTAATGTCATTTCTCTATAGTTCATAAAACTTCTCAGCATAATATTAATGACACAAAGAAAAACTGCCCACTCCTATCGCGATATACAAGACAAGAAATATTAGGCGACATTTATTTGACTAAAATATAAATATGTTATGGGCACGAAGTCAAGAATAATCTATATAATACTCTATAACTGAACTTTACAAACCCTTATGAAAAAAATAGGAAAATTGGACAAACAGTGTCAGCTTCACTTGTGTCATGTTGTGATTTAAAGAAAACGTCATTCAGTTTCCAATTAACATGATTGGTAGTTAACTACACACTATATTTAATGCATTTAATGCTTTTATGTATGTCATCTGCGCCAATTGACATGATGCCATAACACTTAGCATTGTCATAATTTGTTCTAAAATCTTATTGGTTGTATAGATCTCTTGGTGATAAGATCTGCGTCCAATCATCCACAGCCGGTCTATTTGAAAAACTTTTTTCCTTTGG
This sequence comes from Apium graveolens, assembly GCF_009905375.1. Classification (NCBI taxonomy): domain Eukaryota; kingdom Viridiplantae; phylum Streptophyta; class Magnoliopsida; order Apiales; family Apiaceae; genus Apium; species Apium graveolens. The sequence continues at coordinate 31,269 of NW_027418161.1, forward strand.
TTTCGAGGATCACCATGGCTGACCTATAACCAAAAGTTAACTACAACACATCATAAAAAATTCATAGTAGTCAGCACAATTAGGCCTAGCAAAATAGAGCCATAAAATAAAATCATAAGCCATCCATATGATAAAACCATTTTAAACAAATATACGGACTTATTATATAGAAGAATGTGAAGTACTTAATATTGTTGGCACTCAATTGATTTATTTTTCAATATAGATCAAAGTTAAACACAAAACGAGTGAAATCACAAAGTCTAATGAAATCAATAAAACCACTTATTTGGTGAGTAATCTACTAAAAATCAATTAATTTGTTTAATTTATGTTAATCAAAAAATTGAAGATCATACCTTTGAAGTACTCGGAGCATTTACCATCAAAAAGGAGTTATGTTTTGGTAACTTATGTTTGACATGACATTTAGTAACCGTTGTGGCGTTACTTTGAAAGTAAAAACTTATAGAAGGCGTTACATTTTATATAAAAAAACATGTATTTTGACCTTATAATGGCGTCATATTTTGGTAATATATAATTTCTTGCACAAAATTATATTTATGCTTTTGTAATTTTTTTCTTTCCCTTGCTATTTTTTGCTTACGAGAGAATTTCTCGTTATTTCCCTTTATTTGTACAATATTTTTGTGGCCAGTATATGAAATCATGAAAGTGAGGTTATATTTTTGTAACTTAAATTCCCACTAAAGCTTTTTATTATAGTAACACATGATATCTTGTAGAGAATTAAATTTTGATTACAGTTATATTTTATGTAACATATAAAATTTGAATACTGTCAAAAAATATTATCTCCCATCTTACTTTACTTGTCATCTTAAAAATAACTACATAGATTGATTTTAGTGCTTATAATTATAATTTTAGAAATTAAACTAACATAAATTTTTAATCTTAAATAAAATTGAAAAAAGTCTAAGAAAATTTACTATTACTCTTAATAATATTAACAATAATATTAATTATTATTATTATTATTATTAATTATTATTAATATTAATTGAAAGGTATGATGTGTAAACTCCCATCTAAATTTTGGTACATGAAATTCGTTACTAATCTATTTTTAAGTGAATGTCTGCATTTATTAATTTGCTTATAATTCAATGATAAATATACAACTCTTGCCCACTATTTTTACACTATTTTCAACAATTGACACTAGTATTAACTAGTAATTATTTTTAATATGATTTTGACTTATATATTTAATTTCCCAATTTTTAATTAATACAAAACTTGGAGTTTTTGATCTAGTAAATGTTTCTAATAAAATATATTTACTTTGCACTCTTGTGCCAAATGAATTAGTGTGTACATTTATATTTTGGTCTAAGTTCACTTTTATAAAAAAACAATTATCGGCAGTAAATTGGTGATGTTAATTGTCCGAGTTATTGTTACTTTAACTCTAATTGTTTTGGTTTCTGTATGTAAGGAGTAATGAATAATTTTTGCTCTGGAATTGGTCAATATTCAAATATTTTTGTATGTTCTCCAAGATTTGACATTAAACTTTAATCACATGATATTCCTTATTTGACATTAAACTTAAATTACATTATATTCCTTATTTTTTTCATGGGTGAGGGCTATCCATGGCCTTTGCTTTAAAAATATTTGCAGTTTTTAACATTTAATTTTTATTTGAATTTAAGTCTTTAATATTTTTTATTGTTGACCATAATTATTTTTCCACTCCCTTGTTCAATATCTCTTCATATGTTCAAGAGATTGCATGGTCATGTTTGACTGCAATATAATATTAGTATGTTTTTTTGCCTATAATTATTGCTACACTGGCAAGGTTTTGCATTTGCAATGCATAATTAGAAGCAGATACCCAGTGAAATCAGCAGTTAAACATAGTGTGTGTTAGTTTGTTAAAAATATGTGATCTTGTGTTAAAAAATATTATTGAAGAGTCATTAAACACTAATTGTTATTAAAAGTTTGTATTGTACTTATATACATATAAACCCCTTATTTTACTATATTTTTGTGAATTTGAACTCATTTGAACCATTTAAATATAGTAATAAAAGTATAAAATTAGTATACACAAGTTATTTAATAAGACAAAGCAAGACATACATGCATGCTTAGTCCATACATTTTTTAGTTGACATCTTTTTTAATATTTAATTCATAAATTTTTATACTGCATCTAAATAATGGTACCAATGTGACATATGGTATATGTTACCGAATTGTGTGATAAAATATGAGCTATTTTGAAGGAAATATTAAATTTGATGACAAAAAAAATATTTTTATAATAATTAAAATAAATAAAATTATTTAGTATATTGTTACGTATAATAAGAGAAAATAATTGATATATACATTTTTGGATATATGGTCACCTAGTAAACATGTTATTTACATCTTTTTGTCATAACTGCAATAACCTCTGTCTAGTTGATAATTGTAGTAACAATGAAGACTTTGTATAAATAATAATTATAATAACCATTTATATATAATAATTAAAGTATGACATGAGTATATACAATTTATTTAATAAGACAAATGAATGGTCATGATCCATATATTTTTTAGTTTACATTTTTTTAATATTTAATTCAGAAATTTTATAGTGCATCTAAATAATGGTACCAATATGACATACTGTATATGTTGCCAATTATTTGATCAAATATCATTGATAGGTTTTAAAGAAAAATATCAAATTTGATGACAAATAACAATATTTTTATAATAATTAAAATATGTATAATTAATAAATATATTGTCAATTACTTATAGTAGGAGAAAATAATTGATATATACACTTTTTGGTATAAAACCACTAATATGGTAACAAAAAAAGTATTTATTTTATGTTAATATGTATTATCTCTATCCATCTCTCCCATCAACCTCATCCCATTTACATCTTTTTGTCATATATGCAATAACCTCTGTCTAGATGATTTCTCATCTTTTATCTTCCCTTTCCTCAGCATTACAAGTCACCAATAATTCTCCACAGTATTGAGTTGGGTTATATAATACACTCACAACTACTATAGAAAAACAACTAATGATAGAACTATTTTTCCACGGTATTCATTTGTCTAGCATCTACAAACTTCACAATATAAAAATGGTAAACAACGAAATGGAAGGGAAAAATGGATAACTAATAGGAGGTTATTATATTCTTGTAGTTTAGAGTCACGTGTTATAACCCTTTCATAAGTAGTGTATGGGAAACTTAGTATCCATCTTGGTAAGATATACTTCTCAAGAATTGTCTTCATGAAGAATTTTTGTTTCATAAGATATAACACGCACAGCAGCCCTGCATTTTTAAACTTTGCACAAGTACACACAAAATTGAAATCTGATGCATTAACATCAACCATGTATGATACAAGTTTATTTTTATAGTCAAAGGTCACTTCATAAGTTAAATTCTCTCCCTCTCCTTTAACATTTTTATGCCGAAAATAAAATAATAATCTAAATTCTTCTATAAACGTTTTGAAAACCAATCTGGTACAAACCTGTATGAGCCTCAACCGGATACATCTCCGCAAAGTTGGGTTTAATTGTCATCTAAAAAAAAACTTATTTCTCTTCCTTATTATGCCCATCATCTGATCAATAAATTCGGACAATGCAGTAGAACTATGAACAAATCCGTCAAAAAAGACACTCATACTCTCGCTTCTTTTAATGGATTTCATACCTACAATAGTTATAAATATTGTTTGATTCATACTTAACAAATAAAAGTAGCAACATGAGCAAATAAACATCTTGTACGAAAAGAAAGATATGGCTCAAAATATGAAGACTATAAAAAGATACATAAATATAGAGGTACTTGCAAAAAAGGTTTTTCCTAAATTAACTCGCACCCAATGATGCCTTTGCACATGCATGGTCTCTAACCATCTCCAATATTTCTTTTCGCTTTTTTGTTTCTCTGTCAGAGGCTCTTCAAAATAGTGTTGGTATTTGTCATTAATCATAGTCCAACATATTTTTGATTCTTCGATGCTTCTACTTTTTTGTGATCATTTAGAGTAGATTTCATCAAATTCTGGATTATACGAAAATCAAAGTGAACGAATATGTTCATCCTCCTGTAGTCCAAGATGCCACTTACAAAATCTATGATGTGTATACGGAAAAACCTTTTTAATTGCGCTACAGATAGCTGGATCTTGTTTCGTAATAATTGCACCTACATTTGAACCAATTTTCAAATAATCAAATAAAAGTATCTTCACGCTCATCCACCAAAAGGGCACAACCAAACAAAGTGGATTACATACGATGATTTACACCCATAAATTGTGCAAACGGCATTGAAAAACTATTAGTTTTGTACGTCATGTCAAACACAACAACATCGTCAAATAACATATATGAATTCCTCGCTCTTCCATCTGCCCATAAAATGCTTCTACAAACTTGATTCTCATCAATTTCTATTGCATAATAAAATTGAGAATCTTGTGCTTGTCTCTCCAAACTTTTTTATAACTACACCGCACTTTCTCCCAATGTTACTTTTTCGGCTAATTCTCAGATGATCACTAACTTGTTGTAGAGTAATTTTATTTGATGGCTGACCAGATCCATTCAGCAAACGAGAAATTTTAGCCGGCCTAATTTCTCATCTATGATATTCTTCTATGGTCATCTTGGTCTGTTCTTTATGATGTGAACGTAAATACACCTTCTTTTTTGGAGAATCCTTTTTTGGAGAATCAATCATTGGATGTGTATGTGTTTTATAAAAACTGCTAATGCACCAAGTTCCTCCATTAGTTTGATGAATATTCATATGAGCCTTACAAAATTCTCTTGTTTCTCTCTTTCGTTTTACTTCCCTCCCCAACTCTCATTTATCAGGCCCTTTAAAGCCCTTTTTGTTACACACGAAATATCTCTTTATAACCGTACCATCTTGGAATTTAGTAAATGAATATTTTCGTGTAGCAAATCCTTGTTTCAAAGAAAAAATCTTATAAAAATCGTAAGCTACTTCACTAGTAAGAAATTCCATACCAATTTGAGGCACTTATGAATCAACATGACAGCCTTCATCTGTGATAGAATCTGGTTCCTGAATACAGTTGTGTGATTCATCTTCAAAATCTTCATAATGTGATAACTGCTATTTTTCCTCAGGCTCGTATATACACCGACTATGTTCATCGTTCTCCATTGATTTAATGAAAAAAAATCCTAATTTTAGGATTGGACTAAGACATGACTGGTGAATTTGGATTTTAAGGGAGTACGGTTTTGGATTTTGAGGGAGGGAGAGACGTGAGGTTAGAGACGTGTTTATGAATTAATTGATGAAACATATGTATATACTGAAAGACGTCCTATTTTTATAACCTTAGGGGACAAACTTAAGATTGTCCTCATGCCCCGTTTTCTCTTCTATATAATCCTTACTAGTTTTTTTTCTCTTTGTACACTGACTCTCCTACTAGGTCCGTTCTTCTTCATTCTATATTTTATAATATTACATGCATGTTTTACTATGTGACTTGTATATACAATTAAATGCTCCCCTGTTTCATGTATATACGTTTTGACACTCTTGATTTCTTTCCATGCTATTTAAGTGTATGTGGGATGGTAAAAGGCCTTGCCTACATAGCTATGATTAAAGAGCTTATTTTATTGTTATTTTATAGGTGTTTATAAGTTTTTTTTATCTATCTAATTTTGGTAATTATTTTCTAATGTAATCACATCAACAAATTTTAGTTATTAATTTCACATGAGTTATGTCATAGTTTTATGCAAGGTAAACATGAGATAGTTCTTTTTACAAATGTACATTCATATTTTTATGTTATATATAATTAAAAATAGTTTTTGCATATTGAGAAAATTTGAATTTGCTGGAATTAGTTTTAGACTGGAAATCACATGGTATACTTGTTGTTAAGATACTTTACACCTTTTCTCTCCCACTAAATGATTTATGCACTTATCCCTCATGTACTATTATTATTATTATTATTATTATTATTATTATTATTATTATTATTATTATTATTATATTTGAGGTATAATGTGATTAAGAAGTTATTGTGTTTTTTATAAGTAATATAATTTTTTGTGTACATAAGTATATGCTAGCTTGTATTTATAAGTCCAAGAAGTTTACTTAGGTGTTTTATTTATTTATTTTTCCCTTGTTGTCCTAATGAACACTTAGCATAATTGTTGTATAATTTTATCATTAGCTGACCTTTGCACTTACAATATGTGGGGACATACTGACTATGCCCTCATCTTATGTAAATGTCATTTTTAAAATAGTTGGTATTATATATTAGTTATATTTTGTTTCATCTATTTAAATTAGGATTTATTTGGCACTTATATTTGGATTCATTGAAGTGACTGAGGTAACTTAATTCTTCATACTTTACTTTATTTTTAAAATATTTAATATATTTTTGCACTGTTTTTATATAAAAATTTATGGATTAAGTAGAGTGTTTTAGATACAAGAATTCACTTGTGAACCAATTAGTGATTGCTTATAGTTCCGGAATACCTTAGGGAGTGCTAATTATGATGCATTGGCCAGGGCACAAACCTATAACACCTTTGTAAGGTGCCCCATTATTGACAGAAATCATGAACTTTTGATACTGTGTTAGCAGGTATTTGTGGCTTAGCTAGCTGTAGAATTATGTTATATTTTATGTCATATGAATTTTCGGATAGTAATTTTGGTTTTATAAAATTAAGATACTTGATCCACTAGTTTAGAATTATTTTATTGTTGGGCTCTTTAGCTCATTACTTTCAGGTGCTTAGCTTTTGGCACATGTTAAAGTTGAACTTGCTTTGGAATAATGTTTTAGTGATTGTGTTTGTATTCGAGGCACGTCTCTCAAAATTTGCTATATAATGCTATTTATGTTTGGAAATAAAAAATTGTGTAGGCTTATTTGAGACTTATGGTAAGCATTAATAAAATTTGTAGTTTTAGTTTGATATTTAGGTATAATTTATTGTTTAAAAAAAGTCTGGGTATTAGAGTTGGTATTCAGAGCCTAGATGGTATTGAGAGCCTAGGTTACCTTACTTTAGACTGGGCTTGACCTGTGAGTAGTGATGCTTGACCTAAGTTATCATGTATGTGCATGCGGTGGCGTGTGAGTTTAGTTGGGTGTGTTATAAAAAAACTACTTCTATTTTTGGTTTGTGTTTCTTGACACTGAAATATTTTTGGTATATTTAAATATGTTTTGCATGTTTAAATTTTGAGAGCAAATTTTTTTAAGGAGGGTAGAAAGTAATATCCGAGATTTTTATATTAAAATATTTTGTATTTTATATATTGATATTAATTGTTCTTGTAAATTATAAAATTTATTTGATAGAGTTATATGTTTTGAAAATTAAAATAATTACATTTAAAAATAATAATTAACTTTTGTTTTAATTTTTAAGTTTGTTGTTATTAGTGGGTAAAAAGTAGCAGTGCTCATAAGACGTGTTCACTAAAAGTGGGTATGAATTTCAAATGCTGGGTGAGTACAGTAAATTAGAAAATAAGTTCAACCAATAGTTTTATATAATCCTTACTAATTTTATTTTTCTCTTTGTACAGTGACTCTCCTACTAGGTAGGTTCTACTTCATTCTATATTTTATAATATTACATGTATTTTCACTCTCTGACTTGTATATACAATTAAGTGCTCCCATATGAATGTATATATGTTTTGACACTGCTAATTTCTTTCCATGCTATTTAAGTCTATGTGCCAGAGTTAGAGGTCTTGCCTACAGACCTACCATTAAACACCTTATTTTACTTGTTATTTTATAGGTGTTTATAAGTTTTGTTATGTATGTGCTAGTTTTGGTAATTATTTTCTAATGTAATCACATCAACAAATTTTAGTTATTAATTTCACATGAGTTATGTCATAGTATTTTGTACATAAATATTTGTATGTAATTACATTTTATGCAAGGTAAACCTGAGAAAATTCTTTTTACAAATGTATATTAATATATTTATGTTATAAATAATTAAAAATAGTTTTTGCATATTATGAAAAATTGAATTTTTTGGAATGGTATATTTGTTGTTAAGATACTTTACACCTTTCCTCTCTCACTAAATGATTTATGCACTTGTCCCTCATGTATTATTATTATTATTATGTCTATTATTATTATTATAATAATAATAATTATTATTATTATTATTGTTATTATTATTATTATTATTATATTTCAGGAATAATGTGCTTATGCAAATAATGTGTTTTTCATAAGTTATATATATTTTTATATAAATAAGTATATGTTAATATTTATAAGTTTAAAAAGTTTACTTACATGTTTTATTTATTTATTTTTCCCTTATTGTCAGCATGAACATTTAGTATAATTTAGTATAAGGGTTGTATAATTTTATCATTAGTGACCTTTACACTGAGAATACATGTGTGGACAAAGTTATTATGCCTCATCTTATATACATGTCATTTTTAAAATAATTGGTATTATATATTAATTATATTTTGCTTCATCTATTTAAATTAGGATTATTTGGCATTATATTTGGATTCATTCAAGTGACTGAGATAAGTTAACTCTTAACACTTTACTTTATTTTAAAATCTTTAAAATATTTTTGTGCATATAGTTTGGGAAGTTGCTTTTTATACTTAGAGAATGCAAGGGCACACACTTATGATACCTTCGTAAGGAAAATTATAAAACTGTGTCACCTGGCCCGAGATGTTTCTTGCTGGGCTCTTTGGTTAATTACTTACAAAATTTTGATATACTAAGCTTTTGGAACAAGGATTAGCTTAGTTTGGAATAATATTTTAGTGATTATGTTTATATAGGAACGCTCTCAAGATTTGCTATATAATGCTATTTATGTTTGAGATTAAAAAATTGCCTATGCTTATTTGAGACTTATTAGAAACATGAATAAAATTTGTAGTTTTAGTTTGATATTTAAGTATATTTTATTGTCTAAAAAAAGTCGGGGTATTTCATATTCAGACATAAATATAATTAAATTAAGTATCTTTATGAGGTTTAAGTGAAATTAAAAATTATAGAATATCGACATTTATTTTTAATTATCATGTGTTAGTCATTTGTTTAAATTACTACTTTGATAGTTATAATATATATATTCTCGTTTTTAAATTTTAAACTTAAATAAAAAAATATAAAGAACCCATAAACAAATATAAAAAAATGATAGAAACAAACAAACATATATAAAGAATAATTACATAAATAAAAAATAACAAAAATACACAATTAAGTTACATCAATTAATTAATATATGAAGTTCAAAGTACAACAAAACAAAATAATATTTAAAGAAAAATGAAACAAATTACTAAAACAACCTCACTCAAGTTTAAGTTGAAGTACTTAAGTTCAAAGTAAAACTAATCTCATGAAATAAAAATGTTGTTTTTTCAATTATACCAATTCTACTCATTTATAATATGTAATTATTTTATACAAAAATCCTAAACAAATATCAAAAAGCTATATAAACAAACAAACATAAAGAACAAATTTATAAATAAAAAAATATAAAAAAATGTACAAATAAGTTATATCAATTAATTAATACATACAGAGTTCATAGTAAAAAAAAAATATTTTAAAAAAAAACAATAGTTTTCCTAATAAATTCAAGAAATAAAGATGTAATTTGTTTATAAAAAATCATTCTAATCATTTATTATATGTAATTACTTTAAATAAAAACAAAAAACAAATATTAAAAAGTTATAAAGACAAAAGAACAAATAATAAGAACAAATACCTAAATAATGTACACATAAATTACATCAATTAATTATTACATGAGATATTACAACAAACAAACATTCCATTAAAAAAAACTTGAATTCACAAGACACACATTGAGTATTTAATTACAAATTTTTTATTAGAATCATATTTTAGGAAAAATTAAATAACTAAAAAGATAAATAAATGTATGAGATACAACTATAGACAAAATTATTTAAAAATATAAAGAACAAATATTATTTTGAAGTATATTATAAGATACATTATTAATTTTAATTTATAAAATTAACTAAAGTTAAATTTATTTAGAATAATATTAAAATATTTAAAAATAAATAAAATTAGAATTTAAATATTTATAATAACAATTTACAAATAGCCAGTGCGATGTACTGGTATAAAGCTTTGTTATTTATCAAATTTATAATTGCATGACATGCCATAATTTATCCAGGATGAAAAAAATACTAAATATAAACATACATATATTTTTTAAGATGATAACCTTTTCTTCTTCTTCTGGCTCACCAAATAATCTCTCTTAACATTTCCCATTAAAATATCTTTCTAAGCATCTTTCTAAGAAGTATGATTACAAAAGTTGGATGTAGTTTTTTAATCATGTGCTTGATGGAATATAACCATTAAAAAACTTTATGTGTTGGTGGAATATAACAAGGGCATTACTTTGAAAATAAAAACCTATAGAAGGCCTTACTTTTTATATAAAAATATATATTTTGACCTTATGATGACATCATATTTTGGTAATATATAATTTGTTGCACAAAATTATATTTTTATTTTTTTATAAAAAAAGATTTCTATTTATTTGTACAATATTTTGGTAGCTAGTATATGAATTCATGAAAATGAGGTTACATTTTGGTAACTTAAATTCTCACTAAAGCTTTATCATACTAACACATAATATTTTGTACAAAATTAAATTTTGATTACATTTATATTTTATGTAACATCTAAAATTTGTATACAGTGAAACAATATTATCTTCGGTATTACTTTACTTTTCATCTTAAAAATGACTACATAAATTGATTTTAGTACTTAAAGTAATAATTTGAGAAATTTAACTAATGTAAATTTTCTAATTTTATATTAAATTGAAAAAATTCTATGCAGAATTACTTCTACTCTTAATAATATTAACAATAATATTAAATATTATTATTATTATTATTATTTATTATTATTATTAATATTAATTGAAAGATATGACATGTACACTCGAATCTAAATTTTGGTGCATGAAATTTGTTACTAATATATTTTTAATTGAGTGTCTACGTTCATGCATGTAATTCATTGATTTGCTTATACTTGGACACATATTTAGATTGGATATTACATGGTAAGCCTTTGTAATATGAATTTAGTTATATATTTCAATTCACAATTTTGAGTCAATACAAAACTTGGAGTTTGTGATCTAGTAAATGTTTCTAATAAAATATATTTACCTTGGGCACTTGCACCAAATGAATTTTGGTATACATTTATATTTTTGTCTAGGTTCGCTTTAAAAAAAAATAATTATGGGCCGTAATGTTTATTCATTATTTTAATATAACTAGCTTTATAACAGTGCAATGCACACCCTTGTTCTAAATTGAACTAGTTATTGTTACTTTAACTCTAATCTAATTGTAATGGATATGTTTATTCATTATTTTTATATAACTAGCTTTATAAGGCATCGTAATGGACATGTTTATTCATTATTTTAATATAACTAGGTTTATAAAGCTGCAATGCACAGGCATGTTCTAAATTGAACCACTTATTGTTACTTTAACTCTAATTGTTATGCATCTGTATGTAAGGAATATTTTTTGCTGTGTGGCACATGATATTCCTTGTTTTTCATGGCCGGAGGCCATCAATGGCCCTTGCTTTAAAAATATTTGTGGTTTTTCACATTAAAATATTATTGATGTGTCATTCAACATTTATTGTTATTAAAAGTTGGTATTGTACTTATATACATGTAAACTCCTTATTTTATTATATTTTTGTGAATTTGAACTCATTTTAACCGTTTAAATTTAATAATTAAAGTATCACATGAGTATATACAAGTTATTTAATAAGTGAAACGAATGGTTATGACATACATGCATGCTTAATGCATACATTTTTTAGTTGATATTTAATTCATTAATTTTTATACTGCATATAAATAATGGTACTGATGTGACATATGGTATATGTTAGCTAATTGTGTGATAAAATATCATTGATAGGTTTTGAAGAAAAATATTGGACTTGATGACAAACAACAATATTTTTATAATAATTAAAATATGGATATTTATTAAATATATTGCCACTTACTTATAATAAGTGAAAATAATTCATATATACATTTTTGCATATATCTTGACCTAGTAAACTTTTTATTAGTTTATTTCCCTAATAATAACCACCTAATGTGGTAACCAGAATAAAGTATATATTTTATATTAATGTAGGCAATGATATGTACTCGTCTCTCCCATGTATGCAATGATATGTATTAGTCTCTCCCATCAACCTCATCCGATTTACGTCTTTTTGTCATAACTGCAATAACCTGTCTCTACATAATAATTGTAGTAACAATGAAGACGTTGTCTAAATACATGAAAATATTCAAGTGAAAGTACAATTTTTTATTTACATGCAATGTTCGAAGCAATAAATTTGTTGCAAGCTTAACCATGTAATCAACGATATAATACAAAAACCTGGATCAAAGTTAATTGTCTATGAACCAGACCCGTTGCACTAGGCAACAACGTTTCGTGAAAGGAATCTGAGTATTATCATTAGAAGAATTATGAAGTGAGGATTCGTATTTGGATATACAGGTTATATGGTTTGTACGAAGACTCGGAGAGAAGACTTTAAGATGGGACAGTTCAAAGTGATCAAAGTGAAAGAATTTGTTTTGACTTTAAGATGGGACAGCGTTCTATAAAATCTAGGTCAAAGTGATCACTACCTTGTTGTAGGGCCTCTGAGACGATTCTATTGCCTAGTAGAATCAATGTCGTTGAAGTACAACTCTGTATTTAAGTAAAAGAATTGGTTTTGACCTAGTTGGAGCAAGAGAAAAACAGGTTGCATTTAGCCCCTCTTTAAGTAGCTTGCATTAATGGTCTTATCAGAGAAGCTGATATCATCTAACACTAATGTCATTTCTCTATAGTTCATAAAACTTCTCAGCATAATATTAATGACACAAAGAAAAACTGCCCACTCCTATCGCGATATACAAAACAAGAAATATTAGGCGACATTTATTTGACTAAAATATAAATATGTTATGGGCATGAAGTCAAGAATAATCTATATAATACTCTATAACTGAACTTTACAAACCCTTATGAAAAAAATAGGAAAATTGGACAAACAGTGTCAGCTTCACTTGTGTCATGTTGTGATTTAAAGAAAACGTCATTCAGTTTTCAATTAACATGATTGGTAGTTAACTACACACTATATTTAATGCATTTAATGCTTTTATGTAAATCATCTTCGCCAATTGACATGATGCCATAACACTTAGCATTGTCATAATTTGTTCTAAAATCTTATTGGTTGTATAGATCTCTTGGTGATAAGATCTGCGTCCAATCATCCACAGCCGGTCTATTTGAAAAACTTTTTTCCTTTGGTTTCGAGGATCACCATGGCTGACCTATAACCAAAAGTTAACTACAACACATCATAAACAATTCATAGTAGTCAGCACAATTAGGCCTAGCAAAATAGAGCCATAAAATAAAATCATAAGCCATCCATATGATAAAACCATTTTAAACAAATATACGGACTTATTATATAGAAGAATGTGAAGTACTTAATATTGTTGGCACTCAATTGATTTATTTTTCAATATAGATCAAAGTTAAACACAAAACGAGTGAAATCACAAAGTCTAATGAAATCAATAAAACCACTTATTTGGTGAGTAATCTACTAAAAATCAATTAATTTGTTTAATTTATGTTAATCAAAAAATTGAAGATCATACCTTTGAAGTACTCGGAGCATTTACCATCAAAAAGGAGTTATGTTTTGGTAACTTATGTTTGACATGACATTTAGTAACCGTTGTGGCGTTACTTTGAAAGTAAAAACTTATAGAAGGCGTTACATTTTATATAAAAAAACATGTATTTTGACCTTATAATGGCGTCATATTTTGGTAATATATAATTTCTTGCACAAAATTATATTTATGCTTTTGTAATTTTTTTCTTTCCCTTGCTATTTTTTGCTTACGAGAGAATTTCTCGTTATTTCCCTTTATTTGTACAATATTTTTGTGGCCAGTATATGAAATCATGAAAGTGAGGTTATATTTTTGTAACTTAAATTCCCACTAAAGCTTTTTATTATAGTAACACATGATATCTTGTAGAGAATTAAATTTTGATTACAGTTATATTTTATGTAACATATAAAATTTGAATACTGTCAAAAAATATTATCTCCCATCTTACTTTACTTGTCATCTTAAAAATAACTACATAGATTGATTTTAGTGCTTTATAATTATAATTTTAGAAATTAAACTAACGTAAATTTTTAATCTTAAATAAAATTGAAAAAAGTCTAAGAAAATTTACTATTACTCTTAATAATATTAACAATAATATTAATTATTATTATTATTATTAATTATTATTAATATTAATTGAAAGGTATGATGTGTAAACTCCCATCTAAATTTTGGTACATGAAATTCGTTACTAATCTATTTTTAAGTGAATGTCTGCATTTATTAATTTGCTTATAATTCAATGATAAATATACAACTCTTGCCCACTATTTTTACACTATTTTCAACAATTGACACTAGTATTAACTAGTAATTATTTTTAATATGATTTTGACTTATATATTTAATTTCCCAATTTTTAATTAATACAAAACTTGGAGTTTTTGATCTAGTAAATGTTTCTAATAAAATATATTTACTTTGCACTCTTGTGCCAAATGAATTAGTGTGTACATTTATATTTTGGTCTAAGTTCACTTTTATAAAAAAACAATTATCGGCAGTAAATTGGTGATGTTAATTGTTAGAGTTATTGTTACTTTAACCCTAATTGTTTTGGTTTCCCTATGTAAGGAGTAATGAATAATTTTTGCTCTAGCATTGGTCAATATTCAAATATTTTTGTATGTTCTCCAAGATTTGACATTAAACTTTAATCACATGATATTCCTTATTTGACATTAAACTTAAATTACATTATATTCCTTATTTTTCTCATGGGTGAGGGCTATCCATGGCCTTTGCTTTAAAATATTTGCAATTTTTAACATTTAATTTTTATTTGAATTTAAGTCTTTAATATTTTTTATTGTTGACCATAATTATTTTTCCAGTCCCTTGTTCAATATCTCTTCATATGTTCAAGAGATTGCATGGGCATGTTTGACTGCAATATAATATTAGTATGTTTTTTTTGCCTATAATTATTGCTACACTGGCAAGGTTTTGCATTTGCAATGCATAATTAGAAGCAGATACCCAGTGAAATCAGCAGTTAAACATAGTGTGTGTTAGTTTGTTAAAAATATGTGATCTTGTGTTAAAAAAATATTATTGAAGAGTCATTAAACACTAATTGTTATTAAAAGTTTGTACTGTACTTATATACATATAAACCCCTTATTTTACTATATTTTTGTGAATTTGA
This sequence comes from Apium graveolens, assembly GCF_009905375.1. Lineage (NCBI taxonomy): Eukaryota > Viridiplantae > Streptophyta > Magnoliopsida > Apiales > Apiaceae > Apium > Apium graveolens. The sequence continues at coordinate 46,822 of NW_027418161.1, forward strand.
ACTCATTTGAACCATTTAAATATAGTAATAAAAGTATAAAATTAGTATACACAAGTTATTTAATAAGACAAAGCAAGACATACATGCATGCTTAGTCCATACATTTTTTAGTTGACATCTTTTTTAATATTTAATTCATAAATTTTTATACTGCATCTAAATAATGGTACCAATGTGACATATGGTATATGTTACCGAATTGTGTGATAAAATATGAGCTATTTTGAAGGAAATATTAAATTTGATGACAAAAAAAATATTTTTATAATAATTAAAAAAAATATAATTATTTAATATATTGTTACGTATAATAAGAGAAAATAATTGATATATACATTTTTGGATATATGGTCACCTAGTAAACATGTTATTTACATCTTTTTGTCATAACTGCAATAACCTCTGTCTAGTTGATAATTGTAGTAACAATGAAGACTTTGTACAAATAATAATTATAATAACCATTTATATATAATAATTAAAGTATGAAATGAGTATATACAATTTATTTAATAAGACAAATGAATGGTCATGATCCATATATTTTTTAGTGTACATTTTTTTAATATTTAATTCGGAAATTTTATAGTGCATCTAAATAATGGTACCAATATGACATACTGTATATGTTGCCAATTATTTGATCAAATATCATTAATAGGTTTTAAAGAAAAATATCAAATTTGATGACAAATAACAATATTTTTATAATAATAAAATTATGTATAATTAATAAATATATTGTCACTTACTTATAGTAGGAGAAAATAATTGATATATACACTTTTTGGTATAAAACCACTTATATGGTAACAAAAAAAAGTATTTATTTTATGTTAATATGTATTATCTCTATCCATCTCTCCCATCAACCTCATCCCATTTACATCTTTTTGTCATATATGCAATAACCTCTGTCTAGATGATTTCTCATCTTTTATCTTCCCTTTCCTCAGCATTACAAGTCACCAATAATTCTCCACAGTATTGAGTTGGGTTATATAATACACTCACAACTACTATAGAAAAACAACTAATGATAGAACTATTTTTCCACGGTATTCATTTGTCCAGCATCTGCAAACTTCACAATATAAAAATGGCAAACAACCAATGGAAGGGAAAAATGGATAACTAATAGGAGGTTATTTATTTTTGTAGTTTAGAGTCACGTGTTATAACCCTTTCATAAGTAGTGTATCGGAAACTTAATATCCATCTTGGTAAGATATACTTCTCAAGAATTGTCTTCATGAAGAATTTTTGTTTTCATAAGATATAACAGGCACAGCAGCCCTGCATTTTCAAACTTTGCACAAGTACACACAAAATTGAAATCTGATGTATTAACATCAACCATGTATGATACAAGTTTATTTTTATAGTCAAAGGTCACTTCATAAGTTAAATTCTCTCCCTCTCCTTTAACATTTTTATGCTGAAAATAAAATAATAATCTAAATTCTTCTATAAATTTTTTGAAAACCAATCTCGTACAAACCTGTATGAGCCTCAACCGGATACATCTCCGCAAAGTTGGGTTTATGCCCATCATCTGATCAATAAATTCGGACAATCCAGTAGAACTATGAACAAATCCGTCAAAAAAGACACTCATACTCTCGCTTCTTTTAATGGATTTCATACCTGCAATAGTTATAAATATTCTTTGATTCATACTTAACAAATAAAAGTAGCAGCATGAGCAAATAAACATCTTATAAGAAAAGAAAGATATGGCTCAAATATGAAGACTATAAAAAGATACATAAATATAGAGGTACTTGCAAAAAAGGTTTTTCCTAAATAAGCTCGCACCCAATGATGCCTTTGCACATGAATGATCTCTAACCATCTCCAATATTTCTTTTCCCTTTTTGTTTCTCTGTCAGAGGCTCTTCAAAATAGTGTTGGTATTTGTCTTTAATCATAGTCCAACATATTTTTGATTCTTCGATGCTTCTACTTTTTTGTGATCATTTAGAGTAGATTTCATCAAATTCTGGATTATACGAAAATCAAAGTGAACGAATATGTTCATCCTCCTGTAGTCCAAGATGCCACTTACAAAATCTATGATGTGTATACGGAAAAACCTTTTTTAATTGCACTACAGATAGCTGGATCTTGTTTCGTAATAATTGCACCTACATTTCAACCAATTTTCAAATAACCAAATAAAAGTATCTTCACGCTCATCCACCAAAAGGGCACAACCAAACAAAGTGGATTGCATACGATATGATTTACACCCATAAATTGTGCAAACGGCATTGAAAAACTATTAGTTTTGTACATCATGTCAAACACAACAATATCGTCAAATAACATATATGAATTCCTCGCTCTTCCATCTGCCCATAAAATGCTTCTACAAACTTGATTCTCATCAATTTCTATTGCATAATAAATTGAGAATCTTGTGCTTGTCTCTCGAAACTTTTTTATAACTACCACCGCACTTTCTCCCAATGTTACTTTTTCGGCTAATTCTCAGATGATCACTAACTTGTTGTAAAGTAATTTTATTTGATGGCTGACCAGATCCATTCAGCAAACGAGAAATTTTAGCCGGCCTAATTTCTCATCTATGATATTCTTCTATGGTCATCTTGGGTTGTTCTTTATGATGTGAATGTAAATACACCTTCTTTTTTGGAGAATCCTTTTTTGGAGAATCAATCATTGGATGTGTATGTGTTTTATAAAAACTGCTAATGCACCAAGTTCCTCCATTAGTTTGATGAATATTCATATGAGCCTTACAAAATTCTCTTGTTTCTCTCTTTCGTTTTACTTCCCTCCCCAAACTCTCGTTTATGAGGCCCTTTAAAGCCCTTTTTTGTTACACACGAAATATCTCTTTATAACCGTACCATCTTGGAATTTAGTAAATGAATCTTTTCGTGTAGCAAATCCTTGTTTCAAAGAAAAATCTTATAAAAATCGTAAGCTACTTCACTAGTAAGAAATTCCATACCAATTTGAGGAACTTATGAATCAACATGACAGCCTTCATCTGTGATAGAATCTGGTTCCTGAATACAGTTGTGTGATTCATCTTCAAAATCTTCATAATGTGATAACTGCTATTTTTCCTCAGGCTCGTATATACACCGACTATGTTCATCGTTCTCCATTGATTTAATGAAAAAAATCCTAATTTTAGGATTGGACTAAGACATGACTGGTGAATTTGGATTTTAAGGGAGTACGGTTTTGGATTTCGAGGGAGGGAGAGACGTGAGGTTAGAGACGTGTTTATGAATTAATTGATGAAACATATGTATATACTGAAAGACGTCCTATTTTTATAACCTTAGGGGACAAACTTAAGATTGTCCTCATGCCGCGTTTCTCTTCTATATAATCCTTACTAGTTTTTTTTCTCTTTGTACACTGACTCTCCTACTAGGTCCGTTCTTCTTCTTTCTATATTTTATAATATTACATGCATGTTTTACTAGACTGTGTATACAATTAAATGCTCCCCTGTTTCATGTATATACGTTTTGACACTCTTGATTTCTTTCCATGCTATTTAAGTGTATGTGCGATGGTTAAAGGCCTTGCCTAAATAGCTAATTAAAGAGCTTATTTTATTGTTATTTTATAGGTGTTATAAGTTTTTTTTATCTATCTAATTTTGGTAATTATTTTCTAATGTAATCACATCAACAAATTTTAGTTATTAATTTCACATGAGTTATGTCATAGTTTTATGCAAGGTAAACATGAGATAGTTTTTTTTACAAATGTACATTCATATTTTTATGTTATATAATTAAAAATAGTTTTTGCATATTGAGAAAATTTGAATTTGCTGGAATTAGTTTTAGACTGGAAATCACATGGTATACTTGTTGTTAAGATACTTTACACCTTTTCTCTCCCACTAAATGATTTATGCACTTATCCCTCATGTACTATTATTATTATTATTATTATTATTATTATTATTATTATTATTATTATTATTATTATTATTATTATTATTATTATATTTGAGGAATAATGTGATTAAGAAGTTATTGTTTTTTATAAGTAATATAATTTTTTGTGTACATAAGTATATGCTAGCTTGTATTTACAAGTCCAAGAAGTTTACTTAGGTGTTTTATTTATTTATTTTTCCCTTGTTGTCCTAATGAACACTTAGCATAATTGTTGTATAATTTTATCATTAGCTGACCTTTGCACTTACAATATGTGGGGACATACTGACTATGCCCTCATCTTATGTAAATGTCATTTTTAAAATAGTTGGTATTATTATTAGTTATATTTTGTTTCATCTATTTAAATTAGGATTTATTTGGCACTATATTTGGATTTATTGAAGTGACTGAGGTAACTTAACTCTTCATACTTTACTTTATTTTAAAATATTTAATATATTTTTGCACTTTTTTATATAAAAATTTATGGATCAAGTAGAGTGTTTTAGATACAAGAATTCACTTGTGAACCAATTAGTGATTGCTTATAGTTCCGGACGAACACCTTAGTAAGGGCCCATTATTGACAGAAATCATGAACTTTTGATACTGTGTTAGCAGGTATTTGTGGATTAGCGAGCTGTAGAATATGTTATATTTTATGTCATATGAATTTTCGGATAATAATTTTGGTTTTATAAAATTAAGATACTTGATCCACTAGTTTAGAATTATTTTATTGTTGGGCTCTTTGGCTCATTACTTTCAGGTGCTTAGCTTTTGGCACATGTTAAAGGTGAACTTGATTTAACTTGCTTTGGAATAATGTTTTAGTGATATGTTGTATTCGAGGGCGTCTCTAAAATTTGCTATATAATGCTATTTATGTTTGGAAATAAAAAATTGTGTAGGCTTATTTGAGATTTATGGTAAGCATTAATAAAATTTGTAGTTTTAGTTTGATATTTAGGTATAATTTATTGTTTAAAAAAAGTCCGGGAGTTGGTATTCAGAGCCTAGATGGTATTGAGAGCCTAGGTTACCTTACTTTAGACTGGCTTGACCTGTGAGTAGTGATGCTAGTTATCATGTATGTGCATGCGGTGGCATGTGAGTTTAGTTGGGTGTGTTATAAAAAAACTACTTATTTTTGGTTTGTGTTTCTTGACACTGAAATATTTTTGGTATATTTAAATATGTTTTGCATGTTTAAATTTTGAGAGCAAATTTTTTAAGGAGGGTAGAAAGTAATATCCGAGATTTTTATATTAAAATATTTTGTATTTATATATTGATATTAATTGTTCTTGTAAATTATAAAATTTATTTGATAGAGTTATATGTTTTGAAAATTAAAATAATTACATTTAAAAATAATAATTATCTTTTGTTTTAATTTTAGTTTGTTGTTATTAGTGGGTAAAAAGTAGCAGTGCTCATAAGACGTGTTCACTGAAAGTGGGTATGAATTTCAA
>NW_027418162.1:0-80339 GCF_009905375.1 Apium graveolens
CCACCGCAGGCACATACATGATAACTTAGGTCAAGCATCACTACTCACAGGTCAAGCCCAGTCTAAAGTAAGGTAACCTAGGCTCTCAATACCATCTAGGCTCTGAATACCAACTCTAATACCCAGACTTTTTTAAACAATAAATTATACCTAAATATCAAACTAAAACTACAAAAATGCTTACCATAAGTCTCAAAAAGCCTACACAATTTTTTATTTCCAAATAAATAGCATTATATAGCAAATTTTGAGAGACGTGCCTCTAATACAAACACAATCACTAAAACATTATTCCAAAGCAAGTTCAACTTTAACATGTGCCAAAAGCTAAGCACCTGAAAGTAATGAGCTAAAGAGCCCAACAATAAAATAATTCTAAACTAGTGGATCAAGTATCTTAATTTTATAAAACCAAAATTATTATCCGAAAATTCATATGACATAAAATATATACATAATTACAGCTAGCTAAGCCACAAATACCTGCTAACACAGTATCAAAAGTTCATGATTTCTGTCAATAATGGGGCACCTTACAAAGGTGTTATAGGTTTGTGCCCTGGCCAATGCATCATAATTAGCACTCCCTAAGGTATTCCGGAACTATAAGCAATCACTAATTGGTTCACAAGTGAATTCTTGTATCTAAAACACTCTACTTATCCATAAATTTTTATATAAAAACAGTGCAAAATATATTAAATATTTTAAAATAAAGTAAAGTATGAAGAGTTAAGTTACCTCAGTCACTTCAATGAATCCAAATATAAGTGCCAAATAAATCCTAATTTAAATAGATGAAACAAAATAACTAATATATAATACCAACTATTTTAAAAATGACATTTACATAAGATGATAGTCAGTGTCCCCACATATTGTAAGTGCAAAGGTCAGCTAATGATAAAATTATACAACAATTATGCTAAGTGTTCATTAGGACAACAAGGGAAAAATAAATAAATAAAACACCTAAGTAAACTTCTTGGACTTATAAATACAAGCTAGCATATACTTATGTACACAAAAAATTATATTACTTATAAAAACACAATAACTTCTTAATCACATTATACCTCAAATATAATATAATATAATAATAATAATAATAATAATAATAATATAATAATAATAATAGTACATGAGGGATAAGTGCATAAATCATTTAGTGGGAGAGAAAAGGTGTAAAGTATCTTAACAACAAGTATACCATGTGATTTCCAGTCTAAAACTAATTCCAGCAAATTCAAATTTTCTCAATATGCAAAAACTATTTTTAATTATATATAACATAAAATATGAATGTACATTTGTAAAAAGAACTATCTCATGTTTACCTTGCATAAAACTATGACATAACTCATGTGAAATTAATAACTAAAATTTGTTGATGTGATTACATTAGAAAATAATTACCAAAATTAGATAGATAAAAAAAACTTATAAACACCTATAAAATAACAATAAAATAAGCTCTTTAATCATAGCTATGTAGGCAAGGCCTTTACCATCCACATACACTTAAATAGCATGGAAAGAAATCAAGAGTGTCAAAACGTATATACATGAAACAGGGGAGCATTTAATTGTATATACAAGTCACATAGTAAAACATGCATGTAATATTATAAAATATAGAATGAAGAAGAACGGACCTAGTAGGAGAGTCAGTGTACAAAGAGAAAAAAACTAGTAAGGATTATATAGAAGAGAAAACGGGGCATGAGGACAATCTTAAGTTTGTCCCCTAAGGTTATAAAAATAGGACGTCTTTCAGTATATACATATGTTTCATCAATTAATTCATAAACACGTCTCTAACCTCACGTCTCTCCCTCCCTCGAAATCCAAAACCGTACTCCCTTAAAATCCAAATTCACCAGTCATGTCTTAGTCCAATCCTAAAATTAGGATTTTTTTCATTAAATCAATGGAGAACGATGAACATAGTCGGTGTATATACGAGCCTGAGGAAAAATAGCAGTTATCACATTATGAAGATTTTGAAGATGAATCACACAACTGTATTCAGGAACCAGATTCTATCACAGATGAAGGCTGTCATGTTGATTCATAAGTGCCTCAAATTGGTATGGAATTTCTTACTAGTGAAGTAGCTTACGATTTTTATAAGATTTTTTCTTTGAAACAAGGATTTGCTACACGAAAATATTCATTTACTAAATTCCAAGATGGTACGGTTATAAAGAGATATTTCGTGTGTAACAAAAAGGGCTTTAAAGGGCCTGATAAACGAGAGTTGGGGAGGGAAGTAAAACGAAATAGAGAAACAAGAGAATTTTGTAAGGCTCATATGAATATTCATCAAACTAATGGAGGAACTTGGTGCATTAGCAGTTTTTATAAAACATACACATCCAATGATTGATTCTCCAAAAAAGGATTCTCCAAAAAAGAAGGTGTATTTACGTTCACATCATAAAGAACAGACCAAGATGACCATAGAAGAATATCATAGATGAGAAATTAGGCCGGCTAAAATTTCTCGTTTGCTGAATGGATCTGGTCAGCCATCAAATAAAATTACTCTACAACAAGTTAGTGATCATCTGAGAATTAGCCGAAAAAGTAACATTGGGAGAAAGTGCGGTGTAGTTATAAAAAAGTTTGGAGAGACAAGCACAAGATTCTCAATTTTATTATGCAATAGAAATTGATGAGAATCAAGTTTGTAGAAGCATTTTATGGGCAGATGGAAGAGCGAGGAATTCATATATGTTATTTGACGATGTTGTTGTGTTTGACATGACGTACAAAACTAATAGTTTTTCAATGCCGTTTGCACAATTTATGGGTGTAAATCATCGTATGTAATCCACTTTGTTTGGTTGTGCCCTTTTGGTGGATGAGCGTGAAGATACTTTTATTTGGTTATTTGAAAATTGGTTGAAATGTAGGTGCAATTATTACGAAACAAGATCCAGCTATCTGTAGTGCAATTAAAAAGGTTTTTCCGTATACACATCATAGATTTTGTAAGTGGCATCTTGGACTACAGGAGGATGAACATATTCGTTCACTTTGATTTTCGTATAATCCAGAATTTGATGAAATCTACTCTAAATGATCACAAAAAAGTAGAAGCATCGAAGAATCAAAAATATGTTGGACTATGATTAATGACAAATACCAACACTATTTTGAAGAGCCTCTGACAGAGAAACAAAAAAGCGAAAAGAAATATTGGAGATGGTTAGAGACCATGCATGTGCAAAGGCATCATTGGGTGCGAGTTATTTAGGAAAAACCTTTTTTGCAAGTACCTCTATATTTATGTATCTTTTTATAGTCTTCATATTTTGAGCCATATCTTTCTTTTCGTACAAGATGTTTATTTGCTCATGCTGCTACTTTTATTTGTTAAGTATGAATCAAACAATATTTATAACTATTGCAGGTATGAAATCCATTAAAAGAAGCGAGAGTATGAGTGTCTTTTTTGACGGATTTGTTCATAGTTCTACTGCATTGTCCGAATTTATTGATCAGATGATGGGCATAATAAGGAAGAGAAAGAAGATTTTTTTTATGACAATTAAACCCAACTTTGCGGAGATGTATCCGGTTGAGGCTCATACAGGTTTGTACCAGATTGGTTTTCAAAAATTTATAGAAGAATTTAGATTATTATTTTATTTTCGGCATAAAAATGTTAAAGGAGAGGGAGAGAATTTAACTTATGAAGTGACCTTTGACTATAAAAATAAACTTGTATCATACATGGTTGATGTTAATACATCAGATTTCAATTTTGTGTGTACTTGTGCAAAGTTTGAAAATGCAGGGCTGCTGTGCGTGTTATATCTTATGAAACAAAAATTCTTCATGAAGACAATTCTTGAGAAGTATATCTTACCAAGATGGATACTAAGTTTCCCATACACTACTTATGAAAGGGTTATAACACGTGACTCTAAACTACAAGAATATAATAACCTCCTATTAGTTATCCATTTTTCCCTTCCATTTGGTTGTTTACCATTTTTATATTGTGAAGTTTGCAGATGCTGGACAAATGAATACCGTGGAAAAATAGTTCTATCATTAGTTGTTTTTCTATAGTAGTTGTGAGTGTATTATATAACCCAACTCAATACTGTGGAGAATTATTGGTGACTTGTAATGCTGAGGAAAGGGAAGATAAAAGATGAGAAATCATCTAGACAGAGGTTATTGCATATATGACAAAAATGTAAATGGGATGAGGTTGATGGGAGAGATGGATAGAGATAATACATATTAACATAAAATAAATACTTTTTTTTGTTACCATATTAGTGGTTTTATACCAAAAAGTGTATATATCAATTATTTTCTCCTACTATAAGTGACAATATATTTATTAATTATACATATTTTAATTATTATAAAAATATTGTTATTTGTCATCAAATTTGATATTTTTCATTAAAACCTATCAATGATATTTGATCAAATAATTAGCAACATATACAGTATGTCATATTGGTACCATTATTTAGATGCACTATAAAATTTCCGAATTAAATATTAAAAAAATGTAAACTAAAAAATATATGGATCATGACCATTCATTTGTCTAATTAAATAAATTGTATATACTCATGTCATACTTTAATTATTATATATAAATGGTTATTATAATTATTATTTACAAAGTCTTCATTGTTACTACAATTATCAACTAGACAGAGGTTATTGCAGTTATGACAAAAAGATGTAAATAACATGTTTACTAGGTGACCATATATCCAAAAATGTATATATCAATTATTTTCTCTTATTATACGTAACAATATACTAAATAATTATATTATTTTAATTATTATAAAAAATTTTTTTTGTCATCAAATTTAATATTTCCTTCAAAATAGCTCATATTTTATCACACAATTCGGTAACATATACCATATGTCACATTGGTACCATTATTTAGATGCAGTATAAAAATTTATGAATTAAATATTAAAAAGATGTCAACTAAAAAATGTATGGACTAAGCATGCATGTATGTCTTGCTTTGTCTTATTAAATAACTTGTGTATACTAATTTTATACTTTATTACTATATTTAAATGGTTCAAATGAGTTCAAATTCACAAAAATATAGTAAAATAAGGGGTTTATATGTATATAAGTACAATACAAACTTTTAATAACAATTAGTGTTTAATGACTCTTCAATATATTTTTTAACACAAGATCACATATTTTTAACAAACTAACACACACTATGTTTAACTGCTGATTTCACTGGGTATCTGCTTCTAATTATGCATTGCAAATGCAAAACCTTGCCAGTGTAGCAATAATTATAGGCAAAAAAACATACTAATATTATATTGCAGTCAAACATGCCCATGCAATCTCTTGAACATATGAAGAGATATTGAACAAGGGACTGGAAAAATTAATATCAACAATAAAAAATATTAAAGACTTAAATTCAAATAAAAATTAAATGTTAAAAACTGCAAATATTTTTAAAGCAAAGGCCATGGATAGCCCTCAGCCATGAGAAAAATAAGGAATATAATGTAATTTAAGTTTAATGTCAAATAAGGAATATCATGTGATTAAAGTTTAATGTCAAATCTTGGAGAACATACAAAAATATTTGAATATTGACCAATGCCAGAGCAAAAATTATTCATTACTCCTTACATACAGAAACCAAAACAATTAGAGTTAAAGTAACAATAACTCGGACAATTAACATCACCAATTTACTGCCCATAATTGTTTTTTTATAAAAGTGAACTTAGACCAAAATATAAATGTACACACTAATTCATTTGGTACAAGAGTGCAAAGTAAATATATTTTATTAGAAACATTTACTAGATCAAAAACTCCAAGTTTTGTATTAATTAAAAATTGTGAAATTAAATATATAAGTCAAAATCATATTAAAAATAATTACTAGTTAATACTAGTGTCAAGTGTTGAAAATAGTGTAAAAATAGTGGGCAAGAGTTGTATATTTATCATTGAATTATAAGCAAATTAAAAATGCAGACATTCACTTAAAAATAGATTAGTAACGAATTTCATGTACCAAAATTTAGATGGGAGTTTACACATCATACCTTTCAATTAATATTAATAATAATTATAATAATAATAATAATAATTAATATTATGTTAATATTATTAAGAGTAATAGTAAATTTTCTTAGACTTTTTTCAATTTTATTTAAGATTAAAAATTTACGTTAGTTTAATTTCTAAAATTATAATTATAAGCACTAAAATCAATCTATGTAGTTATTTTTAAGATGACAAGTAAAGTAAGATGGGAGATAATATTTTTTGACAGTATTCAAATTTTATATGTTACATAAAATATAACTGTAATCAAAATTTAATTCTCTACAAGATATCATGTGTTACTATAATAAAAAGCTTTAGTGGGAATTTAAGTTACAAAAATATAACCTCACTTTCATGATTTCATATACTGGCCACAAAAATATTGTACAAATAAAGGGAAATAACGAGAAATTCTCTCGTAAGCAAAAATAGCAAGGGAAAGAAAAAAAATTACAAAAGCATAAATATAATTTTGTGCAAGAAATTATATATTACCAAAATATGACGCCATGATAAGGTCAAAATACATGTTTTTATATAAAATGTAACACCTTCTATAAGTTTTTACTTTCAAAGTAACGCCACAACGGTTACTAAATGTCATGTCAAACATAAGTTACCAAAACATAACTCCTTTTTGATGGTTATATATTATAGCAACCAAGCACATGATTAAAAATACATACAACTATTTTGTAATCATTCCTCTGAGAAAGATGCTTAGAAAATGCTTTGATCGAAATGTTAGAGAGATTATTTGGTGAGCCAGGGGAGACCCTTGAGAGCAAGAAGAAGAAGAAGAAAGGTTATCATCTTTCTATAAAATATATGTTTATATTTAGTGTTTTTTTCATACATAAGATGTGCTAAATTGTGTCATGTCATGTATTTTTACACAGAAAATGCAATTATATATAAATCTGATAAACAATGAAGAAAATGCTCGAGTACTTCAAAGGTATGATCTTCAATTTTTGATTAACATAAATTAAACAAATTATTGATTTGTAGATTACTCACCAAATAAGTGGTTTTATTGATTTCATTAGACTTTGTGATTTCACTCGTTTTGTGTTTAACTTTGATCTATATTGAAAAATAAATCAATTGAGTGCCAACAATATTAAGTACTTCACATTCTTCTATATAATAAGTCCGTATATTTGTTTAAAATGGTTTTATCATATGGGTGGCTTATGATTTTATTTTATGGCTCTATTTTGCTAGGCCTAATTGTGCTGACTACTATGAATTTTTTATGATGTGTTGTAGTTAACTTTTGGTTATAGGTCAGCCATGGTGATCCTCGAAACCAAAGGAAAAAAGTTTTTCAAATAGACCGGCTGTGGATGATTGGACGCAGATCTTATCACCAAGAGATCTATACAACCAATAAGATTTTAGAACAAATTATGACAATGCTAAGTGTTATGGCATCATGTCAATTGGCGAAGATGACATACATAAAAGCATTAAATGCATTAAATATAGTGTGTAGTTAACTACCAATCATGTTAATTGGAAACTGAATGACGTTTTCTTTAAATCACAACATGACACAAGTGAAGCTGACACTGTTTGTCCAATTTTCCTATTTTTTTCATAAGGGTTTGTAAAGTTCAGTTATAGAGTATTATATAGATTTTCTTGACTTCGTGCCCATAACATATTTATATTTTAGTCAAATAAATGTCGCCTAATATTTCTTGTCTTGTATATCGCGATAGGAGTGGGCAGTTTTTCTTGTGTCATTAATATTATGCTGAGAAGTTTTATGAACTATAGAGAAATGACATTAGTGTTAGATGATATCAGCTTCTCTGATAAGACCATTATGCAAGCTACTTAAAGGGGCTAAATGCAACCTGTTTTTCTGTTGCTCCAACTAGGTCAAAACCAATTCTTTTACTTAATACAGAGTTGTACTTCAACGACATTGATTCTACTAGGCAATAGAATCGTCTCAGAGGCCCTACAACAAGGTAGTGATCACTTTGACCTAGATTTTATAGAACGCTGTCCCATCTTAAAGTCAAAACAAATTCTTTCACTTTGATCACTTTGAACTGTCCCATCTTAAAGTCTTCTCTCCGAGTCTTCGTACAAACCATATAACCTGTATATCCAAATACGAATCCTCACTTCATAATTCTTCTAATGATAATACTCAGATTCCTTTCACGAAACGTTGTTGCCTAGTGCAACGGGTCTGGTTCATAGACAATTAACTTTGATCCAGGTTTTTGTATTATATCGTTGATTACATGGTTAAGCTTGCAACAAATTTATCGCTTCGAACATTGCATGTAAATAAAAAATTGTACTTTCACTAGAATATTTTCATGTATTTAGACAACGTCTTCATTGTTACTACAATTATTATGTAGAGACAGGTTATTGCAGTTATGACAAAAAGACGTAAATCGGATGAGGTTGATGGGAGAGACTAATACATATCATTGCGTACATGGGAGAGACGAGTACATATCATTGCGTACATTAATATAAAATATATACTTTATTCTCGTTACCACATTAGGTGGTTATTTAGGAATAAACTAATAAAAAGTTTACTAGGTCAAGATATATGCAAAAATGTATCTATGAATTATTTTCACTTATTATAAGTAAGTGGCAATATATTTAATAAATATCCATATTTTAATTATTATAAAAATATTGTTGTTTGTCATCAAGTCCCAATATTTTTCTTCAAAACCTATCAATGATATTTTATCACACAATTAGCTAACATATACCATATGTCACATCAGTACCATTATTTATATGCAGTATAAAATTAATGAATTAAATATCAACTAAAAAATGTATGCATTAAGCATGCATGTATGTCTAACCATTCGTTTCACTTATTAAATAACTTGTATATACTCATGTGATACTTTAATTATTAAATTTAAACGGTTAAAATGAGTTCAAATTCACAAAAATATAATAAAATAAGGAGTTTACATGTATATAAGTACAATACCAACTTTTAATAACAATAAATGTTGAATGACACATCAATAATATTTTAATGTGAAAACTACAAATATTTTTAAAGCAAGGGCCATTGATGGCCTCGGCCAATGAAAAACAAGGAATATCATGTGCCACACAGCAAAAAATATTCCTTACATACAGATGCATAACAATTAGAGTTAAAGTAACAATAAGTGGTTCAATTTAGAACATGCCTGTGCATTGCAGCTTTATAAACCTAGTATATTAAATAATGAATAAACATGTCCATTACGATGCCTTATAAAGCTAGTTATATAAAAATAATGAATAAACATATCCATTACAATTAGATTAGAGTTAAAGTAACAATAACTAGTTCAATTTAGAACAAGGGTGTGCATTGCACTGTTATAAAGCTAGTTATATTAAAATAATGAATAAACATTACGGCCCATAATTATTTTTTTTAAAAGCGAACCTAGACAAAAATATAAATGTATACCAAAATTCATTTGGTGCAAGTGCCCAAGGTAAATATATTTTATTAGAAACATTACTAGATCACAAACTCCAAGTTTTGTATTGACTCAAATTGTGAATTGAAATATATAACTAAATTCATATTACAAAGGCTTACCATGTAATATCCAATCTAAATATGTGTCCAAGTATAAGCAAATCAATGAATTACATGCATGAACGTAGACACTCAATACAAATATATTAGTAACAAATTTCATGCACCAAATTTAGATTCGAGTGTACATGTCATATCTTTCAATTAATATTAATAATAATAATAATAATAATAATAATAATAATATTTAATATTATTGTTAATATTATTAAGAGTAGAAGTAATTCTGCATAGAATTTTTTCAATTTAATATAAAATTAGAAAATTACATTAGTTAAATTTCTCAAATTATTACTTTAAGTACTAAAATCAATTTATGTAGTCATTTTTAAGATGAAAAGTAAAGTAATACCGAAGATAATATTGTTTCACTGTATACAAATTTTAGATGTTACATAAAATATAAATGTAATCAAAATTTAATTTTGTACAAAATATTATGTGTTAGTATGATAAAGCTTTAGTGAGAATTTAAGTTACCAAAATGTAACCTCATTTTCATGAATTCATATACTAGCTACCAAAATATTGTACAAATAAATAGAAATCTTTTTTTATAAAAAAATAAAAATATAATTTATGTGCAACAAATTATATATTACCAAAATATGATGTCATCATAAGGTCAAAATATATATTTTTATATAAAAGTAAGGCCTTCTATAGGTTTTTATTTTCAAAGTAATGCCCTTGTTATATTCCACCAACACATAAAGTTTTTTAATGGTTATATTCCATCAAGCACATGATTAAAAAACTACATCCAACTTTTGTAATCATACTTCTTAGAAAGATGCTTAGAAAGATATTTTAATGGGAAATGTTAAGAGAGATTATTTGGTGAGCCAGAAGAAGAAGAAAAGGTTATCATCTTAAAAAATATATGTATGTTTATATTTAGTATTTTTTTCATCCTGGATAAATTATGGCATGTCATGCAATTATAAATTTGATAAATAACAAAGCTTTATACCAGTACATCGCACTGGCTATTTGTAAATTGTTATTATAAATATTTAAATTCTAATTTTATTTATTTTTAAATATTTTAATATTATTCTAAATAAATTTAACTTTAGTTAATTTTATAAATTAAAATTAATAATGTATCTTATAATATACTTCAAAATAATATTTGTTCTTTATATTTTTAAATAATTGTGTCTATAGTTGTATCTCATACATTTATTTATCTTTTAGTTATTTAATTTTTCCTAAAATATGATTCTAATAAAAAAATTTGTAATTAAATACTCAATGTGTGTCTTGTGAATTCAAGTTTTTTTTAATGGAATGTTTGTTTGTTGTAATATCTCATGTAATAATTAATTGATGTAATTTATGTGTACATTATTTAGGTATTTGTTCTTATTATTTGTTCTTTTGTCTTTATAACTTTTTAATATTTGTTTTTTGTTTTTATTTAAAGTAATTACATATAATAAATGATTAGAATGATTTTTTATAAACAAATTACATCTTTATTTCTTGAATTTATTAGGAAAACTATTGTTTTTTTTTAAAATATTTTTTTTTTACTATGAACTCTGTATGTATTAATTAATTGATATAACTTATTTGTACATTTTTTTATATTTTTTTATTTATAAATTTGTTCTTTATGTTGTTTGTTTATATAGCTTTTTGATATTTGTTTAGGATTTTTGTATAAAATAATTACATATTATAAATGAGTAGAATTGGTATAATTGAAAAAACAACATTTTTATTTCATGAGATTAGTTTTACTTTGAACTTAAGTACTTCAACTTAAACTTGAGTGAGGTTGTTTTAGTAATTTGTTTCATTTTTCTTTAAATATTATTTTGTTTTGTTGTACTTTGAACTTCATATATTAATTAATTGATGTAACTTAATTGTGTATTTTTGTTATTTTTTATTTATGTAATTATTCTTTATATATGTTTGTTTGTTTCTATCATTTTTTTATATTTGTTTATGGGTTCTTTATATTTTTTATTTAAGTTTAAAATTTAAAACGAGAATATATATATTATAACTATCAAAGTAGTAATTTAAACAAATGACTAACACATGATAATTAAAAATAAATGTCGATATTCTATAATTTTTAATTTCACTTAAACCTCATAAAGATACTTAATTTAATTATATTTATGTCTGAATATGAAATACCCCGACTTTTTTTAGACAATAAAATATACTTAAATATCAAACTAAAACTACAAATTTTATTCATGTTTCTAATAAGTCTCAAATAAGCATAGGCAATTTTTTAATCTCAAACATAAATAGCATTATATAGCAAATCTTGAAAGCGTTCCTATATAAACATAATCACTAAAATATTATTCCAAACTAAGCTAATCCTTGTTCCAAAAGCTTAGTATATCAAAATTTTGTAAGTAATTAACCAAAGAGCCCAGCAAGAAACATCTCGGGCCAGGTGACACAGTTTTATAATTTTCCTTACGAAGGTATCATAAGTGTGTGCCCTTGCATTCTCTAAGTATAAAAAGCAACTTCCCAAACTATATGCACAAAAATATTTTAAAGATTTTAAAATAAAGTAAAGTGTTAAGAGTTAACTTATCTCAGTCACTTGAATGAATCCAAATATAATGCCAAATAATCCTAATTTAAATAGATGAAGCAAAATATAATTAATATATAATACCAATTATTTTAAAAATGACATGTATATAAGATGAGGCATAATAACTTTGTCCACACATGTATTCTCAGTGTAAAGGTCACTAATGATAAAATTATACAACCCTTATACTAAATTATACTAAATGTTCATGCTGACAATAAGGGAAAAATAAATAAATAAAACATGTAAGTAAACTTTTTAAACTTATAAATATTAACATATACTTATTTATATAAAAATATATATAACTTATGAAAAACACATTATTTGCATAATCACATTATTCCTGAAATATAATAATAATAATAATAATAACAATAATAATAATAATAATAATTATTATTATAATAATAATAATAGACATAATAATAATAATACATGAGGGACAAGTGCATAAATCATTTAGTGAGAGAGGAAAGGTGTAAAGTATCTTAACAACAAATATACCATTCCAAAAAATTCAATTTTTCATAATATGCAAAAACTATTTTTAATTATTTATAACATAAATATATTAATATACATTTGTAAAAAGAATTTTCTCACGTTTACCTTGCATAAAATGTAATTACATACAAATATTTATGTACAAAATACTATGACATAACTCATGTGAAATTAATAACTAAAATTTGTTGATGTGATTACATTAGAAAATAATTACCAAAACTAGCACATACATAACAAAACTTATAAACACCTATAAAATAACAAGTAAAATAAGGTGTTTAATGGTAGGTCTGTAGGCAAGACCTCTAACTCTGGCACATAGACTTAAATAGCATGGAAAGAAATTAGCAGTGTCAAAACATATATACATTCATATGGGAGCACTTAATTGTATATACAAGTCAGAGAGTGAAAATACATGTAATATTATAAAATATAGAATGAAGTAGAACCTACCTAGTAGGAGAGTCACTGTACAAAGAGAAAAATAAAATTAGTAAGGATTATATAGAACTATTGGTTGAACTTATTTCCTAATTTACTGTACTCACCCAGCATTTGAAATTCATACCCACTTTCAGTGAACACGTCTTATGAGCACTGCTACTTTTTACCCACTAATAACAACAAACTTAAAAATTAAAACAAAAGTTAATTATTATTTTTAAATGTAATTATTTTAATTTTCAAAACATATAACTCTATCAAATAAATTTTATAATTTACAAGAACAATTAATATCAATATATAAAATACAAAATATTTTAATATAAAAATCTCGGATATTACTTTCTACCCTCCTTAAAAAAATTTGCTCTCAAAATTTAAACATGCAAAACATATTTAAATATACCAAAAATATTTCAGTGTCAAGAAACACAAACCAAAAATAGAAGTAGTTTTTTTATAACACACCCAACTAAACTCACACGCCACCGCATGCACATACATGATAACTTAGGTCAAGCATCACTACTCACAGGTCAAGCCCAGTCTAAAGTAAGGTAACCTAGGCTCTCAATACCATCTAGGCTCTGAATACCAACTCTAATACCCAGACTTTTTTTAAACAATAAATTATACCTAAATATCAAACTAAAACTACAAATTTTATTAATGCTTACCATAAGTCTCAAATAAGCCTACACAATTTTTTATTTCCAAACATAAATAGCATTATATAGCAAATTTTGAGAGACGTGCCTCGAATACAAACACAATCACTAAAACATTATTCCAAAGCAAGTTCAACTTTAACATGTGCCAAAAGCTAAGCACCTGAAAGTAATGAGCTAAAGAGCCCAACAATAAAATAATTCTAAACTAGTGGATCAAGTATCTTAATTTTATAAAACCAAAATTATTATCCGAAAATTCATATGACATAAAATATAACATAATTCTACAGCTAGCTAAGCCACAAATACCTGCTAACACAGTATCAAAAGTTCATGATTTCTGTCAATAATGGGGCACCTTACAAAGGTGTTATAGGTTTGTGCCCTTGCCAATGCATCATAATTAGCACTCCCTAAGGTATTCCGGAACTATAAGCAATCACTAATTGGTTCACAAGTGAATTCTTGTATCTAAAACACTCTACTTAATCCATAAATTTTTATATAAAAACAGTGCAAAAATATATTAAATATTTTAAAAATAAAGTAAAGTATGAAGAATTAAGTTACCTCAGTCACTTCAATGAATCCAAATATAAGTGCCAAATAAATCCTAATTTAAATAGATGAAACAAAATATAACTAATATATAATACCAACTATTTTAAAAATGACATTTACATAAGATGAGGGCATAGTCAGTATGTCCCCACATATTGTAAGTGCAAAGGTCAGCTAATGATAAAATTATACAACAATTATGCTAAGTGTTCATTAGGACAACAAGGGAAAAATAAATAAATAAAACACCTAAGTAAACTTCTTGGACTTATAAATACAAGCTAGCATATACTTATGTACACAAAAAATTATATTACTTATAAAAAACACAATAACTTCTTAATCACATTATACCTCAAATATAATAATAATAATAATAATAATAATAATAATAATAATAATAATAATAATAATAATAGTACATGAGGGATAAGTGCATAAATCATTTAGTGGGAGAGAAAAGGTGTAAAGTATCTTAACAACAAGTATACCATGTGATTTTCAGTCTAAAACTAATTCCAGCAAATTCAAATTTTCTCAATATGCAAAAACTATTTTTAATTATATATAACATAAAAATATGAATGTACATTTGTAAAAAGAACTATCTCATGTTTACCTTGCATAAAACTATGACATAACTCATGTGAAATTAATAACTAAAATTTGTTGATGTGATTACATTAGAAAATAATTACCAAAATTAGATAGATAAAAAAAACTTATAAACACCTATAAAATAACAATAAAATAAGCTCTTTAATCATAGCTATGTAGGCAAGGCCTTTTACCATCCCACATACACTTAAATAGCATGGAAAGAAATCAAGAGTGTCAAAACGTATATACATGAAACAGGGGAGCATTTAATTGTATATACAAGTCACATAGTAAAACATGCATGTAATATTATAAAATATAGAATGAAGAAGAACGGACCTAGTAGGAGAGTCAGTGTACAAAGAGAAAAAAAACTAGTAAGGATTATATAGAAGAGAAAACGGGGCATGAGGACAATCTTAAGTTTGTCCCCTAAGGTTATAAAAATAGGACGTCTTTCAGTATATACATATGTTTCATCAATTAATTCATAAACACGTCTCTAACCTCACGTCTCTCCCTCCCTCGAAATCCAAAACCGTACTCCCTTAAAATCCAAATTCACCAGTCATGTCTTAGTCCAATCCTAAAATTAGGATTTTTTTCATTAAATCAATGGAGAACGATGAACATAGTCGGTGTATATACGAGCCTGAGGAAAAATAGCAGTTATCACATTATGAAGATTTTGAAGATGAATCACACAACTGTATTCAGGAACCAGATTCTATCACAGATGAAGGCTGTCATGTTGATTCATAAGTGCCTCAAATTGGTATGGAATTTCTTACTAGTGAAGTAGCTTACGATTTTTATAAGATTTTTTCTTTGAAACAAGGATTTGCTACACGAAAATATTCATTTACTAAATTCCAAGATGGTACGGTTATAAAGAGATATTTCGTGTGTAACAAAAAGGGCTTTAAAGGGCCTCATAAATGAGAGTTGGGGAGGGAAGTAAAACGAAAGAGAGAAACAAGAGAATTTTGTAAGGCTCATATGAATATTCATCAAACTAATGGAGGAACTTGGTGCATTAGCAGTTTTTATAAAACACATACACATCCAATGATTGATTCTCCAAAAAAGGATTCTCCAAAAAAGAAGGTGTATTTACGTTCACATCATAAAGAACAGACCAAGATGACCATAGAAGAATATCATAGATGAGAAATTAGGCCGGCTAAAATTTCTCGTTTGCTGAATGGATCTGGTCAGCCATCAAATAAAATTACTCTACAACAAGTTAGTGATCATCTGAGAATTAGCCGAAAAAGTAACATTGGGAGAAAGTGCGGTGTAGTTATAAAAAAGTTTGGAGAGACAAGCACAAGATTCTCAATTTTATTATGCAATAGAAATTGATGAGAATCAAGTTTGTAGAAGCATTTTATGGGCAGATGGAAGAGCGAGGAATTCATATATGTTATTTGATGATGTTGTTGTGTTTGACATGACGTACAAAACTAATAGTTTTTCAATGCCGTTTGCACAATTTATGGGTGTAAATCATCGTATGTAATCCACTTTGTTTGGTTGTGCCCTTTTGGTGGATGAGCGTGAAGATACTTTTATTTGATTATTTGAAAATTGGTTGAAATGTAGGTGCAATTATTACGAAACAAGATCCAGCTATCTGTAGTGCAATTAAAAAGGTTTTTCCGTATACACATCATAGATTTTGTAAGTGGCATCTTGGACTACAGGAGGATGAACATATTCGTTCACTTTGATTTTCGTATATTCCAGAATTTGATGAAATCTACTCTAAATGATCACAAAAAAGTAGAAGCATCGAAGAATCAAAAATATGTTGGACTATGATTAATGACAAATACCAACACTATTTTGAAGAGCCTCTGACAGAGAAACAAAAAAGCGAAAAGAAATATTGGAGATGGTTAGAGACCATGCATGTGCAAAGGCATCATTGGGTGCGAGTTAATTTAGAAAAAACCTTTTTTGCAAGTACCTCTATATTTATGTATCTTTTTATAGTCTTCATATTTTGAGCCATTTCTTTCTTTTCGTACAAGATGTTTATTTGCTCATGTTGCTACTTTTATTTGTTAAGTATGAATCAAACAATATTTATAACTATTGTAGGTATGAAATCCATTAAAAGAAGCGAGAGTATGAGTGTCTTTTTTGACGGATTTGTTCATAGTTCTACTGCATTGTCCGAATTTATTGATCAGATGATGGGCATAATAAGGAAGAGAAAGAAGTTTTTTTTTATATGACAATTAAACCCAACTTTGCGGAGATGTATCCGGTTGAGGCTCATACAGGTTTGTACCAGATTGGTTTTCAAAACGTTTATAGAAGAATTTAGATTATTATTTTATTTTCGGCATAAAAATGTTAAAGGAGAGGGAGAGAATTTAACTTATGAAGTGACCTTTGACTATAAAAATAAACTTGTATCATACATGGTTGATGTTAATACATCAGATTTTAATTTTGTGTGTACTTGTGCAAAGTTTGAAAATGCAGGGCTGCTGTGCGTGTTATATCTTATGAAACAAAAATTCTTCATGAAGACAATTCTTGAGAAGTATATCTTACCAAGATGGATACTAAGTTTCCCATACACTACTTATGAAAGGGTTATAACACGTGACTCTAAACTACAAGAATATAATAACCTCCTATTAGTTATCCATTTTTCCCTTCCATTTCGTTGTTTACCATTTTTATATTGTGAAGTTTGTAGATGCTAGACAAATGAATACCGTGGAAAAATAGTTCTATCATTAGTTGTTTTTCTATAGTAGTTGTGAGTGTATTATATAACCCAACTCAATACTGTGGAGAATTATTGGTGACTTGTAATGCTGAGGAAAGGGAAGATAAAAGATGAGAAATCATCTAGACAGAGGTTATTACATATATGACAAAAAGATGTAAATGGGATGAGGTTGATGGGAGAGATGGATAGAGATAATACATATTAACATAAAATAAATACTTTTTTTTGTTACCATATTAGTGGTTTTATACCAAAAAGTGTATATATCAATTATTTTCTCCTACTATAAGTAATTGACAATATATTTATTAATTATACATATTTTAATTATTATAAAAATATTGTTATTTGTCATCAAATTTGATATTTTTCTTTAAAACCTATCAATGATATTTGATCAAATAATTGGCAACATATACAGTATGTCATATTGGTACCATTATTTAGATGCACTATAAAATTTCTGAATTAAATATTAAAAAAATGTAAACTAAAAAATATATGGATCATGACCATTCATTTGTCTTATTAAATAAATTGTATATACTCATGTCATACTTTAATTATTATATATAAATGGTTATTATAATTATTATTTATACAAAGTCTTCATTGTTACTACAATTATCAACTAGACAGAGGTTATTGCAGTTATGACAAAAAGATGTAAATAACATGTTTACTAGGTGACCATATATCCAAAAATATATATATCAATTATTTTCTCTTATTATACGTAACAATATACTAAATAATTATATTTATTTTAATTATTATAAAAATATTTTTTTTGTCATCAAATTTAATATTTCCTTTAAAATAGCTCATATTTTATCACACAATTCGGTAACATATACCATATGTCACATTGGTACCATTATTTAGATGCACTATAAAAATTTATGAATTAAATATTAAAAAATATGTCAACTAAAAAATGTATGGACTAAGCATGCATGTATGTCTTGCTTTGTCTTATTAAATAACTTGTGTATACTAATTTTATACTTTTATTACTATATTTAAATGGTTCAAATGAGTTCAAATTCACAAAAATATAGTAAAATAAGGGGTTTATATGTATATAAGTACAATACAAACTTTTAATAACAATTAGTGTTTAATGACTCTTCAATATTATTTTTTAACACAAGATCACATATTTTTAACAAACTAACACACACTATGTTTAACTGCTGATTTCACTGGGTATCTGCTTCTAATTATGCATTGCAAATGCAAAACCTTGCCAGTGTAGCAATAATTATAGGCAAAAAAACATACTAATATTATATTGCAGTCAAACATGACCATGCAATCTCTTGAACATATGAAGAGATATTGAACAAGGGACTGGAAAAATAATTATAATCAACAATAAAAAATATTAAAGACTTAAATTCAAATAAAAATTAAATGTTAAAAACTGCAAATATTTTTAAAGCAAAGGCCATGGATAGCCCTCAGCCATGAGAAAAATAAGGAATATAATGTAATTTAAGTTTAATGTCAAATAAGGAATATCATGTGATTAAAGTTTAATGTCAAATCTTGGAGAACATACAAAAATATTTGAATATTGACCAATGCCAGAGCAAAAATTATTCATTACTCCTTACATACAGAAACCAAAACAATTAGAGTTAAAGTAACAATAACTCGGACAATTAACATCACCAATTTACTGCCTATAATTGTTTTTTTATAAAAGTGAACTTAGACCAAAATATAAATGTACACACTAATTCATTTGGTACAAGAGTGCAAAGTAAATATATTTTATTAGAAACATTTACTAGATCAAAAACTCCAAGTTTTGTATTAATTAAAAATTGTGAAATTAAATATATAAGTCAAAATCATATTAAAAATAATTACTAGTTAATACTAGTGTCAAGTGTTGAAAATAGTGTAAAAATAGTGGGCAAGAGTTGTATATTTATCATTGAATTATAAGCAAATTAAAAAATGCAGACATTCACTTAAAAATAGATTAGTAACGAATTTCATATACCAAAATTTAGATGGGAGTTTACACATCATACCTTTCAATTAATATTAATAATAATTAATAATAATAATAATAATAATTAATATTACTGTTAATATTATTAAGAGTAATAGTAAATTTTCTTAGACTTTTTTCAATTTTATTTAAGATTAAAAATTTACGTTAGTTTAATTTCTAAAATTATAATTATAAGCACTAAAATCAATCTATGTAGTTATTTTTAAGATGACAAGTAAAGTAAGATGGGAGATAATATTTTTTGACGTATTCAAATTTTATATGTTACATAAAATATAACTGTAATCAAAATTTAATTCTCTACAAGATATCATGTGTTACTATAATAAAAAGCTTTAGTGGGAATTTAAGTTACAAAAATATAACCTCACTTTCATGATTTCATATACTGGCCACAAAAATATTGTACAAATAAAGGGAAATAACGAGAAATTCTCTCGTAAGCAAAAAATAGCAAGGGAAAGAAAAAAAATTACAAAAGCATAAATATAATTTTGTGCAAGAAATTATATATTACCAAAATATGACGCCATGATAAGGTCAAAATACATGTTTTTTATATAAAATGTAACAGCCTTCTATAAGTTTTTACTTTCAAAGTAACGCCACAACGGTTACTAAATGTCATGTCAAACATAAGTTACCAAAACATAACTCCTTTTTGATGGTTATATATTATAGCAACCAAGCACATGATTAAAAAAATACATACAACTATTTTGTAATCATTCCTCTGAGAAAGATGCTTAGAAAAATGCTTTGATCGAAATGTTAAGAGAGATTATTTGGTGAGCCAGGGGAGACCCTTGAGAGCAAGAAGAAGAAGAAGAAAAGGTTATCATCTTTCTATAAAA
This sequence comes from Apium graveolens, assembly GCF_009905375.1. NCBI lineage: Eukaryota > Viridiplantae > Streptophyta > Magnoliopsida > Apiales > Apiaceae > Apium > Apium graveolens. The sequence goes on from NW_027418162.1 coordinate 20,700, forward strand.
TATATGTTTATATTTAGTGTTTTTTTCATACATAAGATGTGCTAAATTGTGTCATGTCATGTATTTTTACACAGAAAATGCAATTATATATAAATCTGATAAACAATGAAGAAAATGCTCTGAGTACTTCAAAGGTATGATCTTCAATTTTTTGATTAACATAAATTAAACAAATTAATTGAGTTTTAGTAGATTACTCACCAAATAAGTGGTTTTATTGATTTCATTAGACTTTGTGATTTCACTCGTTTTGTGTTTAACTTTGATCTATATTGAAAAATAAATCAATTGAGTGCCAACAATATTAAGTACTTCACATTCTTCTATATAATAAGTCCGTATATTTGTTTAAAATGGTTTTATCATATGGATGGCTTATGATTTTATTTTATGGCTCTATTTTGCTAGGCCTAATTGTGCTGACTACTATGAATTTTTTATGATGTGTTGTAGTTAACTTTTGGTTATAGGTCAGCCATGGTGATCCTCGAAACCAAAGGAAAAAAGTTTTTCAAATAGACCGGCTGTGGATGATTGGACGTACATCTTATCACCAAGAGATCTATACAACCAATAAGATTTTAGAACAAATTATGACAATGCTAAGTGTTATGGCATCATGTCAATTGGCGAAGATGACATACATAAAAGCATTAAATGCATTAAATATAGTGTGTAGTTAACTACCAATCATGTTAATTGGAAACTGAATGACGTTTTCTTTAAATCACAACTTGACACAAGTGAAGCTGACACTGTTTGTCCAATTTTCCTATTTTTTTCATAAGGGTTTGTAAAGTTCAGTTATAGAGTATTATATAGATTTTTCTTGACTTCGTGCCCATAACATATTTATATTTTAGTCAAATAAATGTCGCCTAATATTTCTTGTCTTGTATATCGCGATAGGAGTGGGCAGTTTTTCTTTGTGTCATTAATATTATGCTGAGAAGTTTTATGAACTATAGAGAAATGACATTAGTGTTAGATGATATCACCTTCTCTGATAAGACCATTCATGCAAGCTACTTAAACAGGGGCTAAATGCAACCTGTTTTTCTGTTGCTCCAACTAGGTCAAAACCAATTCTTTTACTTAGATACAGAGTTGTACTTCAATGACATTGATTCCACTAGGCAATAGAATCGTCTCAGAGGCCCTAAAACAAGGTAGTGATCACTTTGACCTAGATTTTATAGAACGCTGTCCCATCTTAAAGTCAAAACAAATTCTTTCACTTTGATCACTTTGAACTGTCCCATCTTAAAGTCTTCTCTCCGAGTCTTCGTACAAACCATATAACCTGTATATCCAAATACGAATCCTCACTTCATAATTCTTCTAATGATAATACTCACATTCCTTTCACGAAACGTTGTTGCCTAGTGCAACGGGTCTGGTTCATAGACAATTAACTTTGATCCAGGTTTTTGTATTATATCGTTGATTACATGGTTAAGCTTGCAACAAATTTATTGGTTCGAACATTGCATGTAAATAAAAAATTGTACTTTCACTAAAATATTTTCATATATTTAGACAACGTCTTCATTGTTACTACAATTATCATGTAGAGACAGGTTATTGCAGTTATGACAAAAAGACGTAAATCAGATGAGGTTGATAGGAGAGACTAATACATATCATTGCCTACATGGGAGAGACGAGTACATATCATTGCGTACATTAATATAAAATATGTACTTTATTCACCACATGTATGTCATAACCATTCCTTTCACTTATTAAATAACTTGTATATACTCATGTCATACTTTAATTATTAAATTTAAACGGTTCAAATGAGTTCAAATTCACAAAAATATAATAAAATAAGGAGTTTACATGTATATAAGTACAATATCAACTTTTAATAACAATAAATGTTGAATGATACATCAATAATATTTAAATATGAAAAACCACAAATATTTTTTAAAGCAAGGGCCATTGATGGCCTCGGCCATAAAAAACAAGGAATATCATGTGCCACATAGCAAAAAATATTCCTTACATACACATGCATAACAATTAGAGTTAAAGTAACAATAAGTGGTTCAATTTAGAACATGCGTGTGTATTGCAGCTTTATAAACCTAGTTATATTAAAATAATGAATAAACATGTCCATTACGATGCCTTATAAAGCTAGTTATATTAAAATAATGAATAAACATATCCATTGCAATTAGATTAGAGTTAAAGTAACAATAACTAGTTCAATTTAGAACATGGGTGTGCATTGCACTGTTATAAAGCTAGTTATATTAAAATAATGAATAAACATTACGGCCCATAATTAGTTTTTTTAAAAGTGAACCTAGACAAAAATATAAATGTATACCACAATTCATTTGGTGCAAGTGCCCAAGGTAAATATATTTTATTAGAAACATTTACTAGATCACAAACTCCAACTTTTGTATTGACTCAAAATTGTGAATTAAAATATATAACTAAAATCATCTTACAAAGGCTTACCATGTAATATCCAATCTAATTATGTGTCCAAGTATAAGCAAATCAATGAATTACATGCATGAACGTAGACACTCAATTAAAAATATATTAGTAACAAATTTCATGCACCAAAATTTAGATTCGAGTGTACATGTCATGTCTTTCAATTAATATTAATAATAATAATAATAAATAATAATAATAATAATATTTAATATTATTGTTAATATTATTAAGAGTAGAATTAATTCTGCATAGAATTTTTTCAATTTAATATAAAATTAGAAAATTTACATTAGTTAAATTTCTCAAATTATTACTTTAAGTACTAAAATCAATTTGTGTAGTCATTTTTAAGATGAAAAGTAAAGTAATACCGAAGATAATATTGTTTCACTGTATACAAATTTTAGATGTTACATAAAATATAAATGTAATCAAAATTTAATTTTGTACAAAATATTATGTGTTAGTATGATAAACCTTTAGTGAGAATTTAAGTTACCAAAATGTAACCTCATTTTCATGAATTCATATACTAGCTACCAAAATATTGTACAAATAAATAGAAATCATTTTTTTACAAAAAAATAAAAATATAATTTTGTGCAACAAATTATATATTACCAAAATATGATGTCATGATAAGGTGAAAATATATATTTTTATATAAAAAGTAAGGCCTTCTATAGGTTTTTATTTTCAAAGTAATGCCCCTGTTATATTCCACCAACACATAAAATTTTTTTAATGGTTATATTCCACCAAGCACATGATTAAAAAACTACATTCAACTTTTGTAATCATACTTCTTAGAAAGATGCTTAGAAAGATGTTTTAATGGAAAATGTTAAGAGAGATTATTTGGTGAGCCAGAAGAAGAAGAAAAGATTATCATCTTAAAAAATATATGTATGTTTACATTTAGTATTTTTTTCATCCTGGATAAATTATGGCATGTCATGCAATTATAAATTTGATAAAGAACAAAGCTTTATACCAGTACATCCACTAGCTATTTGTAAATTGTTATTATAAATATTTTAATTCTAATTTTATTTATTTTTAAATATTTTAATATTATTCTAAATAAATTTAACTTCAGTTAATTTTATAAATTAAAATTAATAATGTATCTTATAATATACTTATTATATTTTACTTTATGTTTTGATTTCAAAATAATATTTTTTATTTATATTTTTAAATAATTTTGTCTATAGTTGTATCTCATACATTTATTTATCTTTTTAATTATTTTATTTTTCCTAAAATATGATTCTAATAAAAAAATTTGTAATTAAATACTCAATGTGTCTTGTGAATTCAAGTTTTTTTTAATGGAATGTTTGTTTGTTGTAATATCTCATGTAATAATTAATTGATGTAATTTATGTGTACATTATTTAGGTATTTGTTCTTATTATTTATTCTTTTGTCTTTATAACTTTTTAATATTTGTTTTTGGTTTTTATTTAAAGTAATTACATATAATAAATGATTAGAATGAATTTTTATAAACTAAGTTACATCTTTATTTCTTGAATTTATTAGGAAAACTATTGTTTTTTTTAAAAAATATTTTTTTTTGTACTTTGAACTCTGTATGTATTAATTAATTGATATAACTTATTTGTACATTTTTTTTATATTTTTTTATTTATAAATTTGTTCTTTATGTTTGTTTGTTTATATAGCTTTTTGATATTTGTTTAGGATTTTTGTATAAAATAATTACATATTATAAATGAGTAGAATTGGTATAATTGAAAAAACAATATTTTTATTTCATGGGATTAGTTTTACTTTGAACTTAAGTACTTCAACTTAAACTTGAGTGAGGTTGTTTTAGTAATTTGTTTCATTTTTCTTGAAATATTATTTTGTTTTGTTGTACTTTGAACTTCATGTATTAATTAATTGATGTAACTTAATTGTGCATTTTTGTTATTTTTTATTTATGTAATTATTCTTTATATATGTTTGTTTGTTTCTATCATTTTTTTATATTTGTTTATGGGTTCTTTATATTTGTTCGTTTATGTAGTTTTTTGATATTAGTTTAGGGGTTTATTTAAAATAATTACATATTATAAATGATTAGGATGAGTTTTATTGAATAAACCACATTTTTATTTTATGAGTTTATTGGCCAATCTACTTTTTTTTATATAAAAAAATTAATTAATTTTTTGTACTTTGAACTCCGGTACTTCAACTTAAAGTGTGTGCGAGGAAGATAAATTGTTTTATTTATGAAATGATTATATGGTTTCAAAATGATAATTTTTATTTATATATTTAAATTATTTTGTCTATAGTTTTATCATATACTTTTATTTATCTTTTAGTTATTTCATTCTTTCTAAAATATTATTCTGTTTTGTTGTACTTTGAACTTCTCTGCTTTCTGAATTAATAATTATTTGATGTAACTTTTTTGTACAATTTTTATTTTTATATTTGTTCTTTATATATGTTTGTTTGATTTTATAGTTTTTTAATATTTTTTAGGGTGTTTTATAAATAATTACACATTATAAATGATTAGAATAAATTTTATTGAACAACGTACATCTGTTTTTTTAAAGAAATAATTGATTTTTTTGTTGTGCTTTGAACTTGAGGGTGAGGTTTAGTTATGAAATGACCTTATAGACGGTGACCATCAAACCATGTAACAATACCATTTTAAGTGGTTTGCACTAATTATATATATGATATAATTATTAGTTTTATTCATATTTTGAAATATTATAATATTTTAACTTAAATTAATTGCTCTTTATTGTCAATATTTACTTATTATAAATGTATTAGAAATAATTAGAGTTTATTGTGAAAATTAACTTTTTCACCATATATGTAGGGTTGAGGAAGTTTTATATGACACTTCTCAAATGAAATTTTTACTGTACGGTTGAGGGAGTTTTTATATGACACATTAAATGAGTGTTAGCCATGACGACCCAAACCACACAAATATACCATATTAACTGTCTTACACCAATTATATATAGGATATAATATAATGAAGAAAATGCTCAGTACTTCAAAGGTATGACCATATACAAGAGTACAATATTATTGTACATCAATTCTGTGTTATAAAATATTTGGTTATTACTAAAACAATATTCATATAACCTTTATCCACATAAATCCTTGCATGGATAACTTATTTATTTTTTTCTAAATACCATATGTATGTTAGATGTTCAGGTTTATGATGATTTCCAGATTGCCAGATAAACAGAAGATAAACAGAATGCAAGTAACCGAGATTCAAGCATTGCAGTTTGTTCATATTTTCCAGGAGACTATTTCTCAGGTTTAGGTTGTTAGGGTTTTGTGTAAATCTTGTTTATCTGCATAACCTTATCTCAAACAAACTCACCACCTTATCTGATGAATCATGTTTAAATATCTCAAGCCTTATCTTTACTTGATTTATTTCTTTCAAACGTACTAACAGATTAGTTTCAAAGATTCATTCAAAATATTTTCAAACAAACTTATCTTCCAACCTTATCTTGTGTTTGAAAATAAATCTGTTAGAACATTGCCTATAAATACAACTCTTCATTTCAGATTTGAAGCTAACACTTTCACGAGAATCTTTCATCATCTGAAACCATTTTCTTGTTTCATACCCGAGATATTCATATCCAGAAAAACAAGAAACTTAGTTTGAGTTGTAAAATTTCATATTACATTCTTGTAACTGAATCGTGTATTATATCACTTGTCCCGGGTTGTGGGAGGTTGATTACAACAAGAAGGCCAAGTAGCTTTGTGCTAGGTAGCTGTGTGCTAGGGAAAGGGTTCTTTCAAGTGGGCCAAATTTGTAATCAAGGAAAGTTTGTAAGTACTTTGTTTTTAAGTGGATATAATACATTCTCTATGCTAGTTGGCATGGGGACTTGGATGTAGGCCATAGATAGGTGTAGGGGCCGAACCAAGTGAAAACTCTTGGTGTTCTGCATTGTTTGATTTTCTTTATTACTGCATTTATATTTCAGTATTTTACTTTCTGCAGTTTAAAAGAGACTTGTCCCATAACCCTGTCTCATTTGTAAAGGGACTGTCCCATTTGCATAAGAGACTGGTCCCCATTCGCCTTGACAGTTAGAATATTATTTTATCTATCGAGCCATCGAATTTCATTTGGTATCAGAGCCAGGTGCATTTAATTCTCTTTTTAGGTTTATTTTTCTAGCGATCCATGGCTCAACCAGATAGGTATTCAAACAATTATCCACATGCTTCATGGTGTTGAAAACTACAATGACTGGAAGGTTTCGGATGAAAATCTTTCTCCAGCGTGATGCATTTGAATGGGATGCTGTAGGAAAACGGTTTCACAATTCCTATGAAAGAAGGGAAGCCAAAATCTCTCAAGGATCTCTCTCCCGAAGAAAGTGAACGCAATGAAATTCCAATGCTAAAGCTATGACACTCACTTCTCAATGGCATGGTAGCTACAGAATTAAGAAAAGTTCAGCATGTACTACTGCCAAGCAGATTTGGGATACGATCAAAGTCAGCCACGAAGGCACGTCTAAAGGTACGTGAAGTAAAATTAAGTATGCTAATGAGTTGACTATGAAGGTTTCAGGTTGGAAGAGATGAAAAGCATGCGAGATGCTCAAGGGAGGTTTCTGACATTGATGAACTCCCATCTCACTTCTGGAAAGGATCATTCCTCAATCTGAGGATTAATAGGAAAATCCTCAGAGCAATGCCAAAGAAGTTTGCTCCAAAGGTTACACATTCCTGCAGGATTTCAACACTGCTTTCGACTATGGGTATACTCTAACACTGTTCAGTGAATTGGAAGAATTCGAAAATCAGCTACGTAGATATGATTGAAGAAGATGAAGCTCCTCGTAAGAAAACTCTTGCACTTAATGCAGATGCAGATGAGTCTCCTGATGATTCTGATGAAGAGATACTCTTCTAACAAAGAAGTTTCATAAATTTCTGCCAAACGGAATGTTTCCAATGACCTATGAAGTCACAGTTTCCGAAGAAGGACTTCAAATCTAATCCGAGCAAGGAGGTCAAAGTGAATCAAAGCAAGGATACTTGTTTTGAGTGTGGAAAGAAAGGATACTTCAGTGTGGAAAAAAGGACACTGCTACAAGGTGAAGAACAAAAAGAAGGTATTAATTACTGGAGTGATGATGAATCTGATGGAGATTGATTCAGAAGATGAAGTTGCTCAACTTGTTTTTGCTGGACTAGAGGACAACTCCAGTGATAATGATGAGGTACAAATATTACGTTATAATCAAATATCTTCATCTATTTTAAATTTGCAGGTCCAGGTTTAAGAAATTGAAAGAAAAGAATGCTTATTTAAAGCAAGCTTTAAGTGAAGTTCTTAGTGAAATGGATGACCCCATGAAGGAAGAAGCCCTAGTTGCTGAGAACAATCATTGCTTGAAAGGGTTTCAAAAACTTACTGAAGAAAATCAATATCTAAAAAAGATTGAAATGAAGGATGTATGCCTTGAAGCCTTGAAGAAAGAATCAATATCTATTGATCCAGAAACCGTTAAAGAAGACAGTGCTCCTGATCCCCTGGTTCCTGAATTAAAGCAGAAAGTCGAACAGCTGAAAAGGATTTAGCCTAAAGTTTCCATGGAGAAGGAACTTTGAATGCTCTTCTTGGAGAACAAAAATCCTCTCTTGATAAAGGAGGTTTAGGTTGTGAATCATCAAGAAACGTGCATTTCAAGGGGGTATAAGCGAGCTCCTATGAAATATAAGATGCCTTATGAGAAATGTCGAGATTGTGGCAAAGCTGGCCACCCTACATCTGAATCTATATTTTGTATCAAGGGCCACTTCTCTAACTCATCTTATAAATGTCTACTAGATATAAATCTGCTAATACTTCTGTTAATATTGTTGAGATGTGGATTAAGAAATCAGATAGACATTTATAATTTTTTTTTACTTTGAACTCTGTATGTATTAATTAATTGATATAACTTATTTGTACATTTTTTTATATTTTTTTATTTATAAATTTGTTTCTTTATGTTGTGTTTCTTTATATACTTTTTGATATTTGTTTAGGATTTTTGTATAAAATAATTACATATTATAATGAGTAGAATTGGTATAATTGAAAAAACAACATTTTATTTCATGAGATTAGTTTTACTTTGAACTTATACTTCAACTTAAACTTGAGTGAGGTTGTTTTAGTAATTTGTTTCATTTTCTTGAAATATTATTTTGTTTTGTGTACTTTGAACTTCATATATTAATTAATGATGTAACTTAATTGTGTATTTTTGTTTTTTTATTTATGTAATTATTCTTATATATGTTTGTTTGTTTGTTTCTATCATTTTTTATATTTGTTTATGGGTTCTTTATATTTTTTTATTTAAGTTTAAAATTTAAAAACGAGAATATATACATTATAACTATCAAAGTAGTAATTTAAACAAATGACTAACACATGATAATTAAAAATAAATGTCGATATTCTATAATTTTTAATTTACTTAAACCTCATAAATACTTAATTTAATTATATTTATGTCTGAATATGAAATACCCCGACTTTTTTTAGACAATAAAATATACTTAAATATCAAACTAAAACTACAAATTTTATTCATGTTTCAATAAGTCTCAAATAAGCATAGGCAATTTTTAATTTCAAACATAAATAGCATTACATAGCAAATCTTGAGAGCATTCCTATATAAACATAATCTCTAAAATATTATTCTAAACTAAGCTAGTCCTTGTTCCAAAAGCTTAGTATCTCAAAATTTTGTAAGTAATTAACCAAAGAGCCCAGCAAGAAACAGCTAGGGCCAGGTGACACAGTTTTATAATTTTCCTTACGAAGGTATCATAAGTGTGCCCTTGCATTCTCTAAGTATAAAAAGCAACTTCCCAAACTATATGCACAAAAATATTTTAAAATTTTAAAATAAAGTAAAGTGTTAAGAGTTACTTACCTCAGTCACTTGAATGAATCCAAATATAATGCCAAATAATCCTAATTTAAATAGATGAAGCAAAATATAATAATATATAATACCAATATTTTAAAAATGACATTTATAAGATGAGGCATAATATGTCCATACATATTCTAGTGCAAAGGTCAGCTAATGATAAAATTATACAACCCTTATACTAATGTTCATTAGGACAACAAGGGAAAAATAAATAAATAAAACATAAGTAAACTTCTTACTTATAAATAACTTACTTATGTACATAAAAATTATATATACTTATAAAAACACATTATCATAATCACATTATCCTGAATATAATAATAATAATAATAATAATAATAATAATAATAATAATAAATAATAATAATAATAATAATATAATAAATAATAATAATAATAATAATAATAATAGTACATGAGGGATAAGTGCATAAATCATTTAGTGGGAGAGAAAAGGTGTAAAGTATCTTAACAACAAGTATACCATGTGATTTCCAGTCTAAAACTAATTCCAGCAAATTCAAATTTTCTCAATATGCAAAAACTATTTTTAATTATATAACATAAAAATATGAATGTACATTTGTAAAAAAACTATCTCATGTTTACCTTGCATAAAACTATGACATAACTCATGTGAAATTAATAACTAAAATTTGTTGATGTGATTACATTAGAAAATAATTACCAAAATTAGATAGATAAAAAAAACTTATAAATACCTATAAAATAACAATAAAATAAGCTCTTTAATGATAGCTATGTAGGCAAGGCGTTTAACCATCGCACATACACTTAAATAGCATGGAAAGAAATCAAGAGTGTGAAAACGTATATACATGAAACAGGGGAGCATTTAATTGTATATACAAGTCACATAGTAAAACATGCATGTAATATTATAAAATATAGAAGAAGAAGAACGGACCTAGTAGGAGAGTCAGTGTACAAAGAGAAAAAAAAGTAAGGATTATATAGAAGAGAAAACGCGGCATGAGGACAATCTTAAGTTTGTCCCCTAAGGTTATAAAAATAGGAAGTCTTTCAGTATATACATATGTTTCATCAATTAATTCATAAACACGTCTCTAACCTCACGTCTCTCCCTCCCTCGAAATCCAAAACCGTACTCCCTTAAAATCCAAATTCACCAGTCATGTCTTAGTCCAATCCTAAAATTAGGATTTTTTTCATTAAATCAATGGAGAACGATGAACATAGTCGGTGTATATACGAGCCTGAGGAAAAATAGCAGTTATCACATTATGAAGATTTTGAAGATGAATCACACAACTGTATTCAGGAACCAGATTCTATCACAGATGAAGGCTGTCATGTTGATTCATAAGTGCCTCAAATTGGTATGGAATTTCTTACTAGTGAAGTAGCTTACGATTTTTATAAGATTTTTTCTTTGAAACAAGGATTTGCTACACGAAAATATTCATTTACTAAATTCCAAGATGGTACGGTTATAAAGAGATATTTCGTGTGTAACAAAAAGGGCTTTAAAGGGCCTGATAAACGAGAGTTGGGGAGGGAAGTAAAACGAAAGAGAGAAACAAGAGAATTTTGTAAGGCTCATATGAATATTCATCAAACTAATGGAGGAACTTGGTGCATTAGCAGTTTTTATAAAACACATACACATCCAATGATTGATTCTCCAAAAAAGGATTCTCCAAAAAAGAAGGTGTATTTACATTCACATCATAAAGAACAACCAAGATGACCATAGAAGAATATCATAGATGAGAAATTAGGCCGGCTAAAATTTCTCGTTTGCTGAATGGATCTGGTCAGCCATCAAATAAAATTACTTACAACAAGTTAGTGATCATCTGAGAATTAGCCGAAAAAGTAACATTGGGAGAAAGTGCGGTGTAGTTATAAAAAAGTTTGAGAGACAAGCACAAGATTCTCAATTTTATTGCAATAGAAATTGATGAGAATCAAGTTTGTAGAAGCATTTTATGGGCAGATGGAAGAGCGAGGAATTCATATATGTTATTTGACGATGTTGTTGTGTTTGACATGATGTACAAAACTAATAGTTTTTCAATGCCGTTTGCACAATTTATGGGTGTAAATCATCGTATGCAATCCACTTTGTTTGGTTGTGCCCTTTTGGTGGATGAGCGTGAAGATACTTTTATTTGGTTATTTGAAAATTGGTTGAAATGTAGGTGCAATTATTACGAAACAAGATCCAGCTATCTGTAGTGCAATTAAAAAGGTTTTTCCGTATACACATCATAGATTTTGTAAGTGGCATCTTGGACTACAGGAGGATGAACATATTCGTTCACTTTGATTTTCGTATAATCCAGAATTTGATGAAATCTACTCTAAATGATCACAAAAAGTAGAAGCATCGAAGAATCAAAAATATGTTGGACTATGATTAAAGACAAATACCAACACTATTTTGAAGAGCCTCTGACAGAGAAACAAAAAAGCGAAAAGAAATATTGGAGATGGTTAGAGACCATGCATGTGCAAAGGCATCATTGGGTGCGAGCTTATTTAGGAAAAACCTTTTTTGCAAGTACCTCTATATTTATGTATCTTTTTATAGTCTTCATATTTTGAGCCATATCTTTCTTTTCTATAAGATGTTTATTTGCTCATGCTGCTACTTTTATTTGTTAAGTATGAATCAAACAATATTTATAACTATTGCAGGTATGAAATCCATTAAAAGAAGCGAGAGTATGAGTGTCTTTTTTGACGGATTTGTTCATAGTTCTACTGCATTGTCCGAATTTATTGATCAGATGATGGGCATAATAAGGAAGAAAAGAAGATTTTATTTGTATGACAATTAAACCCAACTTTGCGGAGATGTATCCGGTTGAGGCTCATACAGGTTTGTACCAGATTGGTTTTCAAAAAATTTATAGAAGAATTTAGATTATTATTTTATTTTCGCATAAAAATGTTAAAGGAGAGGGAGAGAATTTAACTTATGAAGTGACCTTTGACTATAAAAATAAACTTGTATCATACATGGTTGATGTTAATACATCAGATTTCAATTTTGTGTGTACTTGTGCAAAGTTTGAAAATGCAGGGCTGCTGTGCGTGTTATATCTTATGAAACAAAAATTCTTCATGAAGACAATTCTTGAGAAGTATATCTTACCAAGATGGATATAAGTTTCCGATACACTACTTATGAAAGGGTTATAACACGTGACTCTAAACTACAAAATATAATAACCTCCTATTAGTTATCCATTTTTCCCTTCCATTTGGTTGTTTGCCATTTTTATATTGTGAAGTTTGCAGATGCTGGACAAATGAATACCGTGGAAAAATAGTTCTATCATTAGTTGTTTTTCTATAGTAGTTGTGAGTGTATTATATAACCCAACTCAATACTGTGGAGAATTATTGGTGACTTGTAATGCTGAGGAAAGGGAAGATAAAAGATGAGAAATCATCTAGACAGAGGTTATTGCATATATGACAAAAAGATGTAAATGGGATGAGGTTGATGGGAGAGATGGATAGAGATAATACATATTAACATAAAATAAATACTTTTTTTTGTTACCATATTAGTGGTTTTATACCAAAAAGTGTATATATCAATTATTTTCTCTACTATAAGTGACAATATATTTATTAATTATACATATTTTATTATTATAAAAATATTGTTATTTGTCATCAAATTTGATATTTTTCTTTAAAACCTATCAATGATATTTGATCAAATAATTGGCAACATATACAGTATGTCATATTGGTACCATTATTTAGATGCACTATAAAATTTCCGAATTAAATATTAAAAAAATGTAACTAAAAAATATATGGATCATGACCATTCATTTGTCTTATTAAATAAATTGTATATACTCATTTCATACTTTAATTATTATATATAAATGGTTATTATAATTATTATTTGTACAAAGTCTTCATTGTTACTACAATTATCAACTAGACAGAGGTTATTGCAGTTATGACAAAAAGATGTAAATAACATGTTTACTAGGTGACCATATATCCAAAAATGTATATATCAATTATTTTCTCTTATTATACGTAACAATATATAAATAATTATATTTTTTTAATTATTATAAAAATATTTTTTTTGTCATCAAATTTAATATTTCCTTCAAAATAGCTCATATTTTATCACACAATTCGGTAACATATACCATATGTCACATTGGTACCATTATTTAGATGCAGTATAAAAATTTATGAATTAAATATTAAAAAAGATGTCAACTAAAAAATGTATGGACTAAGCATGCATGTATGTCTTGCTTTGTCTTATTAAATAACTTGTGTATACTAATTTTATACTTTTATTACTATATTTAAATGGTTCAAATGAGTTCAAATTCACAAAAATATAGTAAAATAAGGGGTTTATATGTATATAAGTACAATACAAACTTTTAATAACAATTAGTGTTTAATGACTCTTCAATAATATTTTTTAACACAAGATCACATATTTTTAACAAACTAACACACACTATGTTTAACTGCTGATTTCACTGGGTATCTGCTTCTAATTATGCATTGCAAATGCAAAACCTTGCCAGTGTAGCAATAATTATAGGCAAAAAAACATACTAATATTATATTGCAGTCAAACATGCCCATGCAATCTCTTGAACATATGAAGAGATATTGAACAAGGGACTGGAAAAATAATTATGGTCAACAATAAAAAATATTAAAGACTTAAATTCAAATAAAAATTAAATGTTAAAAACTGCAAATATTTTTAAAGCAAAGGCCATGGATAGCCCTCAGCCATGAGAAAAATAAGGAATATAATGTAATTTAAGTTTAATGTCAAATAAGGAATATCATGTGATTAAAGTTTAATGTCAAATCTTGGAGAACATACAAAAATATTTGAATATTGACCAATGCCAGAGCAAAAATTATTCATTACTCCTTACATACAGAAACCAAAACAATTAGAGTTAAAGTAACAATAACTCGGACAATTAACATCACCAATTTACTGCCCATAATTGTTTTTTTATAAAAGTGAACTTAGACCAAAATATAAATGTACACACTAATTCATTTGGTACAAGAGTGCAAAGTAAATATATTTTATTAGAAACATTTACTAGATCAAAAACTCCAAGTTTTGTATTAATTAAAAATTGTGAAATTAAATATATAAGTCAAAATCATATTAAAAATAATTACTAGTTAATACTAGTGTCAAGTGTTGAAAATAGTGTAAAAAGTGGGCAAGAGTTGTATATTTATCATTGAATTATAAGCAAATTAATAAATGCAGACATTCACTTAAAAATAGATTAGTAACGAATTTCATGTACCAAAATTTAGATGGGAGTTTACACATCATACCTTTCAATTAATATTAATAATATAATAATAATATAATAATAATTAATATTATTGTTAATATTATTAAGAGTAATAGTAAATTTTCTTAGACTTTTTTCAATTTTATTTAAGATTAAAAATTTACGTTAGTTTAATTTCTAAAATTATAATTATAAGCACTAAAATCAATCTATGTAGTTATTTTTAAGATGACAAGTAAAGTAAGATGGGAGATAATATTTTTTGATAGTATTCAAATTTTATATGTTACATAAAATATAAGTGTAATCAAAATTTAATTCTCTACAAGATATCAGTGTTACTATAATAAAAAGCTTTAGTGGGAATTTAAGTTACAAAAATATAACCTCACTTTCATGATTTCATATACTGGCCACAAAAATATTGTACAAATAAAGGGAATAACGAGAAATTCTCTCGTAAGCAAAAAATAGCACAAGGGAAAGAAAAAAAATTACAAAAGCATAAATATAATGTTGTGGCAAGAAATTATATATTACCAAAATATGAACGCATACATGTTTTTATATAAAATGTAACACCTTCTATAAGTTTTTACTTTCAAAGTAAAAGCCCACAACCGTTACTAAATGTCATGTCAAACATAAGTTACCAAAACATAACTCCTTTTGATGGTTATATATTATAGCAACCAAGCACATGATTAAAATATACATACAACTATTTTGTAATCATTCCTCTGAGAAAGATGCTTAGAAAGATGCTTTGATCGGAAAATGTTAGAGAGATTATTTGGTGAGCAAGGGGAGACCCTTGAGAGCAAGAAGAAGAAGAAAAGGTTATCATCTTTCTATAAAATATATGTTTATATTTAGTGTTTTTTTTCATACATAAGATGTGCTAAATTGTGTCATGTCATGTATTTTTACACAGAAAATGCAATTATATATAAATCTGATAAACAATGAAGAAAATGCTCCGAGTACTTCAAAGGTATGATCTTCAATTTTTTGATTAACATAACTTAAACAAATTTATTCATTTTAGTAGATTACTCACCAAATAAGTGGTTTTATTGATTTCATTAGACTTGTGATTTCACATCGTTTTGTGTTTAACCTTTGATCTATATTGAAAAATAAATCAATTGAGTGCCAACAATATTAAGTACTTCACATTCTTCTATATAATAAGTCCGTATATTTGTTTAAAATGGTTTTGTCATATGGGTGGCTTATGATTTTATTTTATGGCTCTATTTTGCTAGGCCTAATTGTGCTGACTACTATGAATTTTTTATGATGCGTTGTAGTTACTTTTGGTTATATGTCAGCCATGGTGATCCTCGAAACCAAAGGAAAAAAGTTTTTCAAATAGACCCGGCTGTGGATGATTGGACGCATATCTTATCACCAAGAGATCTATACAACCAATAAGATTTTAGAACAAATTATGACAATGCTAAGTGTTATGGCATCATGTCAATTGGCGAAGATGACATACATAAAAGCATTAAATGCATTAAATATAGTGTGTAGTTAACTACCAATCATGTTAATTGGGAAACTGAATGACGTTTTCTTTAAATCATAACATGACACAAGTGAAGCTGACACTGTTTGTCCAATTTTCCTATTTTTTTTATAAGGGTTTGTAAAGTTCAGTTATAGAGTATTATATAGATTATTCTTGACTTCGTGCCCATAACATATTATATTTTAGTCAATAAATGTCGCCTAATATTTCTTGTCTTGTATATCGCGATAGGAGTTGGGCAGTTTTTCTTTGTGTCATTTAATATATGCTGAGAAGTTTTATGAACTATAGAGAAATGACATTAGTGTTAGATGATATCAGCTTCTCTGATAAGACCATTAATGCAAGCTACTTAACATGGGCTAAATGCAACCTGTTTTTTCTGTTGCTCCAAACTAGGTCAAAAACCAATTCTTTTACTTAAATACAGAGTTGTACTTCAACGACATTGATTCTACTAGGCAATAGAATCGTCTCAGAGGCCGTACAACAAGGTAAGTGATCACTTTGACCTAGATTTTATAGAACGTTGTCCCATCTTAAAGTCAAAACAAATTCTTTCACTTTGATCACTTTGAACTGTCCCATCTTAAAGTCTTCTCTCCGAGTCTTCGTACAAACCATATAACCTGTAGATCCAAATACGAATCCTCACTTCATAATTCTTCTAATGATATAACTCAGATTCCTTTCACGAAATGTTGTTGCCTATGCAACGGGTCTGGTTCATAGACAATTAACTTTGATCCAGGTTTTGTATATATCGTGATTACATGGTTAAGCTTGCAACAAAATTTATCGCTTCGAACATTGCATGTAAATAAAAATTGTACTTTCTTAGAATATTTTCATGTATTTAGACAACGTCTTCATTGTTACTACAATTATTATGTAGAGACATGTTATTGCAGTTATGACAAAAAGACGTAAATCGGATGAGGTTGATGGGAGAGACTAAATACATATCATTGCGTACATGGGAGAGAACTAGTACATATCATTGCGTACATTAATATAAATATATACTTTATTCTGGTTACCACATTAGGTGGTTATTATTAGGGAAATAAACTAATAAAAAGTTTACTAGGTCAAGATATATGCAAAAATGTATATATGAATTATTTTCACTTATTATAAGTAAGTGGCAATATATTTAATAAATATCCATATTTTAATTATTATAAAAATATTGTTGTTTATCATCAAGTCCAATATTTTTTCTTCAAAACCTATCAATGATATTTTATCACACAATTAGCTAACATATACCATATGTCACATCAGTACCATTATTTATATGCAGTATAAAAATTAATGAATTAAATCTCAACTAAAAAATGTATGCATTAAGCATGCATGTATGTCATAACCATTCGTTTCACTTATTAAATAACTTGTATATACTCATGTCATACTTTAATTATTAAATTTAAACGGTTAAAATGAGTTCAAATTCACAAAATATAATAAAATAAGGAGTTTACATGTATATAAGTACAATACCAACTTTTAATAACATAAATGTTGAATGACACATCAATAATATTTCAATGTGAAAAACCACAAATATTTTTAAAGCAAGGGCCATTGATGGCCTCGGCCATGAAAAACAAGGAATATCATGTGCCACACCGCAAAAAATATTCCTTACATACAGATGCATAACAATTAGAGTTAAAGTAACAATAAGTGGTTCAATTTAGAACATGCCTGTGCATTGCAGCTTTATAAACCTAGTTATATTAAAATAATTAATAAACATGTCCATTACGATGCCTTATAAAGCTAGTTATATAAAAATAATGAATAAACATATCCATTACAATTAGATTAGAGTTAAAGTAACAATAACTAGTTCAATTTAGAACAAGGGTGTGCATTGCACTGTTATAAAGCTAGTTATATTAAAATAATGAATAAACATTACGGCCCATAATTATTTTTTTTTAAAAGTGAACCTAGACAAAATATAAATGTATACCAAAATTCATTTGGTGCAAGTGCCCAAGGTAAATATATTTTATTAGAAACATTTACTAGATCACAAACTCCAAGTTTTGTATTGACTCAAAATTGTGAATTGAAATATATAACTAAATTCATATTACAAAGGCTTACCATGTAATATCCAATCTAAATATGTGTCCAAGTATAAGCAAATCAATGAATTACATGCATGAACGTAGACACTCAATTAAAAATATATTAGTAACAAATTTCATGCACCAAAATTTAGGATTCGAGTGTACATGTCATATCTTTCAATTAATATTAATATAATAATAAATAATAATAATAATAATAATATTTAATATTATTGTTAATATTATTAAGAGTAGAAGTAATTCTGCATAGAATTTTTTCAATTTAATATAAAATTAGAAAATTTACATTAGTTAAATTTCTCAATTATTACTTTAAGTACTAAAATCAATTTATGTAGTCATTTTTAAGATGAAAGTAAAGTAATACCGAAGATAATATTGTTTCACTGTATACAAATTTTAGATGTTACATAAAATATAAATGTAATCAAAATTTAATTTTGTACAAAATATTATGTGTTAGTATGATAAAGCTTTAGTGAGAATTTAAGTTACCAAAATGTAACCTCATTTTCATGAATTCATATACTAGCTACCAAAATATTGTACAAATAAATAGAAATCATTTTTTTATAAAAAAATAAAAATATAATTTTGTGCAACAAATTATATATTACCAAAATATGATGTCATCATAAGGTCAAAATATATATTTTTATATAAAAAGTAAGGCCTTCTATAGGTTTTTTATTTTCAAAGTAATGCCCTTGTTATATTCCACCAACACATAAAATTTTTTAATGGTTATATTCCATCAAGCACATGATTAAAAAACTACATCCAACTTTTGTAATCATACTTCTTAGAAAGATGCTTAGAAAGATGTTTTAATGGGAAATGTTAAGAGAGATTATTTGGTGAGCCAGAAGAAGAAGAAAAGGTTATCATCTTAAAAAAATATATGTATGTTTATATTTAGTATTTTTTTCATCCTGGATAAATTATGGCATGTCATGCAATTATAAATTTGATAAATAACAAAGCTTTATACCAGTACATCGCACTGGCTATTTGTAAATTGTTATTATAAATATTTAAATTCTAATTTTATTTATTTTAAATATTTTAATATTATTCTAAATAAATTTAACTTCAGTTAATTTTATAAATTAAAATTAATAATGTATCTTATAATATACTTCAAAATAATATTTGTTCTTTATATTTTTAAATAATTTTGTCTATAGTTGTATCTCATACATTTATTTATCTTTTTAGTTATTTAATTTTTCCTAAAATATGATTCTAATAAAAAAATTTGTAATTAAATACTCAATGTGTGTCTTGTGAATTCAAGTTTTTTTTAATGGAATGTTTGTTTGTTGTAATATCTCATGTAATAATTAATTGATGTAATTTATGTGTACATTATTTAGGTATTTGTTCTTATTATTTGTTCTTTTGTCTTTATAACTTTTTAATATTGTTTTTTGTTTTTATTTAAAGTAATTACATATAATAAATGATTAGAATGATTTTTTATAAACAAATTACATCTTTATTTCTTGAATTTATTAGGAAAACTATTGTTTTTTTTAAAATAATTTTTTTTACTATGAACTCTGTATGTATTAATTAATTGATATAACTTATTTGTACATTTTTTTATATTTTTTTATTTATAAATTTGTTCTTTATGTTTGTTTGTTTATATAGCTTTTGATATTTGTTTAGGATTTTTGTATAAAATAATTACATATTATAAATGAGTAGAATTGGTATAATTGAAAAAACAACATTTTTATTTCATGAGATTAGTTTTACTTTGAACTTAAGTACTTCAACTTAAACTTGAGTGAGGTTGTTTTAGTAATTTATTTCATTTTTCTTTAAATATTATTTTGTTTTGTTGTACTTTGAACTTCATATATTAATTAATTGATGTAACTTAATTGTGTATTTTTGTTATTTTTTATTTATGTAATTATTCTTTATATATGTTTGTTTGTTTCTATCATTTTTTTATATTTGTTTATGGGTTCTTTATATTTTTTTATTCAAGTTTAAAATTTAAAAACGAGAATATATATATTATAACTATCAAAGTAGTAATTTAAACAAATGA
This sequence comes from Apium graveolens, assembly GCF_009905375.1. NCBI lineage: Eukaryota > Viridiplantae > Streptophyta > Magnoliopsida > Apiales > Apiaceae > Apium > Apium graveolens. The sequence continues at coordinate 41,186 of NW_027418162.1, forward strand.
CTAACACATGATAATTAAAAATAAATGTCGATATTCTATAATTTTAATTTCACTTAAACCTCATAAAGATACTTAATTTAATTATATTTATGTCTGAATATGAAATACCCCGACTTTTTTTAGACAATAAAATATACTTAAATATCAAACTAAAACTACAAATTTTATTCATGTTTCTAATAAGTCTCAAATAAGCATAGGCAATTTTTTAATCTCAAACATAAATAGCATTATATAGCAAATCTTGAGAGCGTTCCTATATAAACGTAATCACTAAAATATTATTCCAAACTAAGCTAGTCCTTGTTCCAAAAGCTTAGTATATCAAAATTTTGTAAGTAATTAACCAAAGAGCCCAGCAAGAAACAGCTGGGGCCAGGTGACACAGTTTTATAATTTTCCTTACGAAGGTATCATAAGTGTGTGCCCTTGCATTCTCTAAGTATAAAAAGCAACTTCCCAAACTATATGCACAAAAATATTTTAAAGATTTTAAAATAAAGTAAAGTGTTAAGAGTTAACTTACCTCAGTCACTTGAATGAATCCAAATATAATGCCAAATAATCCTAATTTAAATAGATGAAGCAAAATATAATTAATATATAATACCAATTATTTTAAAAATGACATGTATATAAGATGAGGCATAATAACTTTGTCCACACATGTATTCTCAGTGTAAAGGTCACTAATGATAAAATTATACAACCCTTATACTAAATTATACTAAATGTTCATGCTGACAATAAGGGAAAAATAAATAATAAAACATGTAAGTAAACTTTTTAAACTTATAAATATTAACATATACTTATGTATATAAAAATATATATAACTTATGAAAAACACATTATTTGTATAATCACATTATTCCTGAAATATAATAATAATAATATAATAACAATAATAATAATAATAATAATACATGAGGGACAAGTGCATAAATCATTTAGTGAGAGAGGAAAGGTGTAAAGTATCTTAACAACAAATATACCATTCCAAAAAATTCAATTTTTCATAATATGCAAAAACTATTTTTAATTATTTATAACATAAATATATTAATATACATTTGTAAAAAGAATTTTCTCACGTTTACCTTGCATAAAATGTAATTACATACAAATATTTATGTACAAAATACTATGACATAACTCATGTGAAATTAATAACTAAAATTTGTTGATGTGATTACATTAGAAAATAATTACCAAAACTAGCACATAGATAACAAAACTTATAAACACCTATAAAAGAACAAGTAAAATAAGGTGTCTAATGGTAGGTCTGTAGGCAAGACCTCTAACTCTGGCACATAGACTTAAATAGCATGGAAAGAAATTAGCAGTGTCAAAACATATATACATTCATATGGGAGCACTTAATTGTATATACAAGTCAGAGAGTGAAAATACATGTAATATTATAAAATATAGAATGAAGTAGAACCTACCTAGTAGGAGAGTCACTGTACAAAGAGAAAAATAAAATTAGTAAGGATTATATAGAACTATTGGTTGAACTTATTTCCTAATTTACTGTACTCACCCAGCATTTGAAATTCATACCCACTTTCAGTGAACACGTCTTATGAGCACTGCTACTTTTTACCCACTAATAACAACAAACTTAAAAATTAAAACAAAAGTTAATTATTATTTTTAAATGTAATTATTTTAATTTTCAAAACATATAACTCTATCAAATAAATTTTATAATTTACAAGAACAATTAATATCAATATATAAAATACAAAATATTTTAATATAAAAATCTCGGATATTACTTTCTACCCTTCTTAAAAAAATTTGCTCTCAAAATTTAAACATGCAAACATATTTAAATATACCAAAAATATTTCAGTTTCAAGAAACACAAACCAAAAATAGAAGTAGTTTTTTTATAACACACCCAACTAAACTCACACGCCACCGCATGCACATACATGATAACTTAGGTCAAGCATCACTACTCACAGGTCAAGCCCAGTCTAAAGTAAGGTAACCTAGGCTCTCAATACCATCTAGGCCCTGAATACCAACTCTAATACCCAGACTTTTTTTAAACAATAAATTATACCTAAATATCAAACTAAAACTACAAATTTTATTAATGCTTACCATAAGTCTCAAATAAGCCTACACAATTTTTTATTTCCAAACATAAATAGCATTATATAGCAAATTTTGAGAGACGTGCCTCGAATACAAACACAATCACTAAAACATTATTCCAAAGCAAGTTCAACTTTAACATGTGCCAAAAGCTAAGCACCTGAAAGTAATGAGCTAAAGAGCCCAACAATAAAATAATTCTAAACTAGTGGATCAAGTATCTTAATTTTATAAAACCAAAATTATTATCCGAAAATTCATATGACATAAAATATAACATAATTCTACAGCTAGCTAAGCCACAAATACCTGCTAACACAGTATCAAAAGTTCATGATTTCTGTCAATAATGGGGCACCTTACAAAGGTGTTATAGGTTTGTGCCCTGGCCAATGCATCATAATTAGCACTCCCTAAGGTATTCCGGAACTATAAGCAATCACTAATTGGTTCACAAGTGAATTCTTGTATCTAAAACACTCTACTTAATCCATAAATTTTTATATAAAAACAGTGCAAAAATATATTAAATATTATAAAAATAAAGTAAAGTATGAAGAATTAAGTTACCTCAGTCACTTCAATGAATCCAAATATAAGTGCCAAATAAATCCTAATTTAAATAGATGAAACAAAATATAACTAATATATAATACCAACTATTTTAAAAATGACATTTACATAAGATGAGGGCATAGTCAGTATGTCCCCACATATTGTAAGTGCAAAGGTCAGCTAATGATAAAATTATACAACAATTATGCTAAGTGTTCATTAGGACAACAAGGGAAAAATAAATAAATAAAACACCTAAGTAAACTTCTTGGACTTATAAATATAAGCTAGCATATACTTATGTACACAAAAAATTATATTACTTATAAAAAACACAATAACTTCTTAATCACATTATACCTCAAATATAATAATAATAATAATAATAATAATAATAATAATAATAATAATAATAATAATAATAATAATAATAATAATAGTACATGAGGGATAAGTGCATAAATCATTTAGTGGGAGAGAAAAGGTGTAAAGTATCTTAACAACAAGTATACCATGTGATTTCCAGTCTAAAACTAATTCCAGCAAATTCAAATTTTCTCAATATGCAAAAACTATTTTTAATTATATATAACATAAAAATATGAATGTACATTTGTAAAAATAACTATCTCATGTTTACCTTGCATAAAACTATGACATAACTCATGTGAAATTAATAACTAAAATTTGTTGATGTGATTACATTAGAAAATAATTACCAAAATTAGATAGATAAAAAAAACTTATAAACACCTATAAAATAACAATAAAATAAGCTCTTTAATCATAGCTATGTAGGCAAGGCCTTTTACCATCCCACATACACTTAAATAGCATGGAAAGAAATCAAGAGTGTCAAAACGTATATACATGAAACAGGGGAGCATTTAATTGTATATACAAGTCACATAGTAAAACATGCATGTAATATTATAAAATATAGAATGAAGAAGAACGGACCTAGTAGGAGAGTCAGTGTACAAAGAGAAAAAAAACTAGTAAGGATTATATAGAAGAGAAAACGGGGCATGAGGAAAATCTTAAGTTTGTCCCCTAAGGTTATAAAAATAGGACGTCTTTCAGTATATACATATGTTTCATCAATTAATTCATAAACACGTCTCTAACCTCACGTCTCTCCCTCCCTCGAAATCCAAAACCGTACTCCCTTAAAATCCAAATTCACCAGTCATGTCTTAGTCCAATCCTAAAATTAGGATTTTTTTTTCATTAAATCAATGGAGAACGATGAACATAGTCGGTGTATATACGAGCCTGAGGAAAAATAGCAGTTATCACATTATGAAGATTTTGAAGATGAATCACACAACTGTATTCAGGAACCAGATTCTATCACAGATGAAGGCTGTCATGTTGATTCATAAGTGCCTCAAATTGGTATGGAATTTCTTACTAGTGAAGTAGCTTACGATTTTTATAAGATTTTTTCTTTGAAACAAGGATTTGCTACACGAAAATATTCATTTACTAAATTCCAAGATGGTACGGTTATAAAGAGATATTTCGTGTGTAACAAAAAGGGCTTTAAAGGGCCTCATAAACGAGAGTTGGGGAGGGAAGTAAAACGAAAGAGAGAAACAAGAGAATTTTGTAAGGCTCATATGAATATTCATCAAACTAATGGAGGAACTTGGTGCATTAGCAGTTTTTATAAAACACATACACATCCAATGATTGATTCTCCAAAAAAGGATTCTCCAAAAAAGAAGGTGTATTTACGTTCACATCATAAAGAACAGACCAAGATGACCATAGAAGAATATCATAGATGAGAAATTAGGCCGGCTAAAATTTCTCGTTTGCTGAATGGATCTGGTCAGCCATCAAATAAAATTACTCTACAACAAGTTAGTGATCATCTGAGAATTAGCCGAAAAAGTAATATTGGGAGAAAGTGCGGTGTAGTTATAAAAAAGTTTGGAGAGACAAGCACAAGATTCTCAATTTTATTATGCAATAGAAATTGATTAGAATCAAGTTTGTAGAAGCATTTTATGGGCAGATGGAAGAGCGAGGAATTCATATATGTTATTTGACGATGTTGTTGTGTTTGACATGACGTACAAAACTAATAGTTTTTCAATGCCGTTTGCACAATTTATGGGTGTAAATCATCGTATGTAATCCACTTTGTTTGGTTGTGCCCTTTTGGTGGATGAGCGTGAAGATACTTTTATTTGGTTATTTGAAAATTGGTTTAAATGTAGGTGCAATTATTACGAAACAAGATCCAGCTATCTGTAGTGCAATTAAAAAGGTTTTTCCGTATACACATCATAGATTTTGTAAGTGGCATCTTGGACTACAGGAGGATGAACATATTCGTTCACTTTGATTTTCGTATAATCCAGAATTTGATGAAATCTACTCTAAATGATCACAAAAAAGTAGAAGCATCGAAGAATCAAAAATATGTTGGACTATGATTAATGACAAATACCAACACTATTTTGAAGAGCCTCTGACAGAGAAACAAAAAAGCGAAAAGAAATATTGGAGATGGTTAGAGACCATGCATGTGCAAAGGCATCATTGGGTGCGAGTTAATTTAGGAAAAACCTTTTTTGCAAGTACCTCTATATTTATGTATCTTTTTATAGTCTTCATATTTTGAGCCATATCTTTCTTTTCGTACAAGATGTTTATTTGCTCATGCTGCTACTTTTATTTGTTAAGTATGAATCAAACAATATTTATAACTATTGTAGGTATGAAATCCATTAAAAGAAGCGAGAGTATGAGTGTCTTTTTTGACGGATTTGTTCATAGTTCTACTGCATTGTCCGAATTTATTGATCAGATGATGGGCATAATAAGGAAGAGAAAGAAGATTTTATTTGTATGACAATTAAACCCAACTTTGCGGAGATGTATCCGGTTGAGGCTCATACAGGTTTGTACCAGATTGGTTTTCAAAAAGTTTATAGAAGAATTTAGATTATTATTTTATTTTCGGCATAAAAATGTTAAAGGAGAGGGAGAGAATTTAACTTATGAAGTGACCTTTGACTATAAAAATAAACTTGTATCATACATGGTTGATGTTAATACATCAGATATCAATTTTGTGTGTACTTGTGCAAAGTTTGAAAATGCAGGGCTGCTGTGCGTGTTATATCTTATGAAACAAAAATTCTTCATGAAGACAATTCTTGAGAAGTATATCTTACCAAGATGGATACTAAGTTTCCCATACACTACTTATGAAAGGGTTATAACACGTGACTCTAAACTACAAGAATATAATAACCTCCTATTAGTTATCCATTTTTCCCTTCCATTTCGTTGTTTACCATTTTTATATTGTGAAGTTTGCAGATGCTGGACAAATGAATACCGTGGAAAAATAGTTCTATCATTAGTTGTTTTTCTATAATAGTTGTGAGTGTATTATATAACCCAACTCAATACTGTGGAGAATTATTGGTGACTTGTAATGCTGAGGAAAGGGAAGATAAAAGATGAGAAATCATCTAGACAGAGGTTATTGCATATATGACAAAAAGATGTAAATGGGATGAGGTTGATGGGAGAGATGGATAGAGATAATACATATTAACATAAAATAAATACTTTTTTTTGTTACCATATTAGTGGTTTTATACCAAAAAGTGTATATATCAATTATTTTCTCCTACTATAAGTAATTGACAATATATTTATTAATTATACATATTTTAATTATTATAAAAATATTGTTATTTGTCATCAAATTTGATATTTTTCTTTAAAACCTATCAATGATATTTGATCAAATAATTGGCAACATATACAGTATGTCATATTGGTACCATTATTTAGATGCACTATAAAATTTCTAAATTAAATATTAAAAAAATGTAAACTAAAAAATATATGGATCATGACCATTCATTTGTCTTATTAAATAAATTGTATATACTCATGTCATACTTTAATTATTATATATAAATGGTTATTATAATTATTATTTATACAAAGTCTTCATTGTTACTACAATTATCAACTAGAGAGAGGTTATTGCAGTTATGACAAAAAGATGTAAATAACATGTTTACTAGGTGACCATATATCCAAAAATGTATATATCAATTATTTTCTCTTATTATACGTAACAATATACTAAATAATTATATTTATTTTAATTATTATAAAAATATTTTTTTTGTCATCAAATTTAATATTTCCTTCAAAATAGCTCATATTTTATCACACAATTCGGTAACATATACCATATGTCACATTGGTACCATTATTTAGATGCAGTATAAAAATTTATGAATTAAATATTAAAAAAGATGTCAACTAAAAAATGTATGGACTAAGCATGCATGTATGTCTTGCTTTGTCTTATTAAATAACTTGTGTATACTAATTTTATACTTTTATTACTATATTTAAATGGTTCAAATGAGTTCAAATTCACAAAAATATAGTAAAATAAGGGGTTTATATGTATATAAGTACAATACAAACTTTTAATAACAATTAGTGTTTAATGACTCTTCAATATTATTTTTTAACACAAGATCACATATTTTTAACAAACTAACACACACTATGTTTAACTGCTGATTTCACTGGGTATCTGCTTGCCAGTGTAGCAATAATTATAGGCAAAAAAACATACTAATATTATATTGCAGTCAAACATGACCATGCAATCTCTTGAACATATGAAGAGATATTGAACAAGGGACTGGAAAAATAATTATGGTCAACAATAAAAAATATTAAAGACTTAAATTCAAATAAAAATTAAATATTAAAAACTGCAAATATTTTTAAAGCAAAGGCCATGGATAGCCCTCAGCCATGAGAAAAATAAGGAATATAATGTAATTTAAGTTTAATGTCAAATAAGGAATATCATGTGATTAAAGTTTAATGTCAAATCTTGGAGAACATACAAAAATATTTGAATATTGACCAATGCCAGAGCAAAAATTATTCATTACTCCTTACATACAGAAACCAAAACAATTAGAGTTAAAGTAACAATAACTCGGACAATTAACATCACCAATTTACTGCCTATAATTGTTTTTTTATAAAAGTGAACTTAGACCAAAATATAAATGTACACACTAATTCATTTGGTACAAGAGTGCAAAGTAAATATATTTTATTAGAAACATTTACTAGATCAAAAACTCCAAGTTTTGTATTAATTAAAAATTGTGAAATTAAATATATAAGTCAAAATCATATTAAAAATAATTACTAGTTAATACTAGTGTCAAGTGTTGAAAATAGTGTAAAAATAGTGGGCAAGAGTTGTATATTTATCATTGAATTATAAGCAAATTAAAAAATGCAGACATTCACTTAAAAATAGATTAGTAACGAATTTCATGTACCAAAATTTAGATGGGAGTTTACACATCATACCTTTCAATTAATATTAATAATAATTAATAATAATAATAATAATAATTAATATTACTGTTAATATTATTAAGAGTAATAGTAAATTTTCTTAGACTTTTTTCAATTTTATTTAAGATTAAAAATTTACGTTAGTTTAATTTCTAAAATTATAATTATAAGCACTAAAATCAATCTATGTAGTTATTTTTAAGATGACAAATAAAGTAAGATGGGAGATAATATTTTTTGACGTATTCAAATTTTATATGTTACATAAAATATAACTGTAATCAAAATTTAATTCTCTACAAGATATCATGTGTTACTATAATAAAAAGCTTTAGTGGGAATTTAAGTTACAAAAATATAACCTCACTTTCATGATTTCATATACTGGCCACAAAAATATTGTACAAATAAAGGGAAATAACGAGAAATTCTCTCGTAAGCAAAATATAGCAAGGGAAAGAAAAAAATTACAAAAGCATAAATATAATTTTGTGCAAGAAATTATATATTACCAAAATATGACGCCATGATAAGGTCAAAATACATGTTTTTTATATAAAATGTAACACCTTCTATAAGTTTTTACTTTCAAAGTAACGCCACAACGGTTACTAAATGTCATGTCAAACATAAGTTACAAAAACATAACTCCTTTTTGATGGTTATATATTATAGCAACCAAGCACATGATTAAAAAAATACATACAACTATTTTGTAATCATTCCTCTGAGAAAGATGCTTAGAAAAATGCTTTGATCGAAATGTTAAGAGAGATTATTTGGTGAGCCAGGGGAGACCCTTGAGAGCAAGAAGAAGAAGAAGAAAAGGTTATCATCTTTCTATAAAATATATGTTTATATTTAGTGTTTTTTTTCATACATAAGATGTGCTAAATTGTGTCATGACATGTATTTTTACACACAAAATGCAATTATATATAAATCTGATAAACAATGAAGAAAATGCTCTGAGTACTTCAAAGGTATGATCTTTAATTTTTTGATTAACATAAATTAAACAAATTAATTGAGTTTTAGTAGATTACTCACCAAATAAGTGGTTTTATTGATTTCATTAGACTTTGTGATTTCACTCGTTTTGTGTTTAACTTTGATCTATATTGAAAAATAAATCAATTGAGTGCCAACAATATTAAGTACTTCACATTCTTCTATATAATAAGTCCGTATATTTGTTTAAAATGGTTTTATCATATGGGTGGCTTATGATTTTATTTTATGGCTCTATTTTGCTAGGCCTAATTGTGCTGACTACTATGAATTTTTTATGATGTGTTGTAGTTAACTTTTGGTTATAGGTCAGCCATGGTGATCCTCGAAACCACAGGAAAAAAGTTTTTCAAATAGACCGGCTGTGGATGATTGGACGTACATCTTATCACCAAGAGATCTATACAACCAATAAGATTTTAGAACAAATTATGACAATGCTAAGTGTTATAAATGAGTAGAATTGGTATAATTGAAAAAAACAACATTTTTATTTCATGAGATTAGTTTTACTTTGAACTTAAGTACTTCAACTTAAACTTGAGTGAGGTTGTTTTAGTAATTTGTTTCATTTTTCTTGAAATATTATTTTCTTTTGTTGTACTTTGAACTTCATATATTAATTAATTGATGTAACTTAATTGTGTATTTTTGTTATTTTTTATTTATGTAATTATTCTTTATATATGCTTGTTTGTTTCTATCATTTTTTTATATTTGTTTATGGGTTCTTTATATTTTTTTTATTTAAGTTTAAAATTTAAAAACGAGAATATATACATTATAACTATCAAAGTAGTAATTTAAACAAATGACTAACACATGATAATTAAAAATAAATGTCGATATTCTATAATTTTTAATTTCACTTAAACCTCATAAAGATAATAATAATAATAATAATAATTAATATTATTGTTAATATTATTAAGAGTAATAGTAAATTTTCTTAGACTTTTTTCAATTTTATTTAAGATTAAAAATTTACGTTAGTTTAATTTCTAAAATTATAATTATAAGCACTAAAATCAATCTATGTAGTTATTTTTAAGATGACAAGTAAAGTAAGATGGGAGATAATATTTTTTGACGTATTCAAATTTTATATGTTAAATAAAATATAACTGTAATCAAAATTTAATTCTCTACAAGATATCATGTGTTACTATAATAAAAAGCTTTAGTGGGAATTTAAGTTACAAAAATATAACCTCACTTTCATGATTTCATATACTTGGCCACAAAAATATTGTACAAATAAAGGGAAATAACGAGAAATTCTCTCGTAAGCAAAAAATAGCAAGGGAAAGAAAAAAAATTACAAAAGCATAAATATAATTTTGTGCAAGAAATTATATATTACCAAAATATGACGCCATGATAAGGTCAAAATACATGTTTTTTATATAAAATGTAACACCTTCTATAAGTTTTTACTTTCAAAGTAACGCCACAACGGTTACTAAATGTCATGTCAAACATAAGTTACCAAAACATAACTCCTTTTTGATGGTTATATATTATAGCAACCAAGCACATGATTAAAAAAATACATACAACTATTTTGTAATCATTCCTCTGAGAAAGATGCTTAGAAAAATGCTTTGATCGAAATGTTAAGAGAGATTATTTGGTGAGCCAGGGGAGACCCTTGAGAGCGAGAAGAAGAAGAAGAAAAGGTTATCATCTTTCTATAAAATATATGTTTATATTTAGTGTTTTTTTCATACATAAGATGTGCTAAATTGTGTCATGTCATGTATTTTTACACAGAAAATGCAATTATATATAAATCTGATAAACAATGAAGAAAATGCTTTGAGTACTTCAAATGTATGATCTTCAATTTTTTGATTAACATAAATTAAACAAATTAATTGAGTTTTAGTAGATTACTCACCAAATAAGTGGTTTTATTGATTGCATTAGACTTTGTGATTTCACTCGTTTTGTGTTTAACTTTGATCTATATTGAAAAATAAATCAATTGAGTGCCAACAATATTAAGTACTTCACATTCTTCTATATAATAAGTCCGTATATTTGTTTAAAATGGTTTTATCATATGGGTGGCTTATGATTTTATTTTATGGCTCTATTTTGCTAGGCCTAATTGTGCTGACTACTATGAATTTTTTATGATGTGTTGTAGTTAACTTTTGGTTATAGGTCAGCCATGGTGATCCTCGAAACCACAGGAAAAAAGTTTTTCAAATAGACCGGCTGTGGATGATTGGACGTACATCTTATCACCAAGAGATCTATACAACCAATAAGATTTTAGAACAAATTATGACAATGCTAAGTGTTATAAATGAGTAGAATTGGTATAATTGAAAAAACAACATTTTTATTTCATGAGATTAGTTTTACTTTGAACTTAAGTACTTCAACTTAAACTTGAGTGAGGTTGTTTTAGTAATTTGTTTCATTTTTCTTGAAATATTATTTTGTTTTGTTGTACTTTGAACTTCATATATTAATTAATTGATGTAACTTAATTGTGTATTTTTGTTATTTTTTATTTATGTAATTATTCTTTATATATGTTTGTTTGTTTCTATCATTTTTTTATATTTGTTTATGGGTTCTTTATATTTTTTTTATTTAAGTTTAAAATTTAAAAACGAGAATATATACATTATAACTATCAAAGTAGTAATTTAAACAAATGACTAACACATGATAATTAAAAATAAATGTCGATATTCTATAATTTTTAATTTCACTTAAACCTCATAAAGATAATAATAATAATAATAATTAATATTATTGTTAATATTATTAAGAGTAATAGTAAATTTTCTTAGACTTTTTTCAATTTTATTTAAGATTAAAAATTTATGTTAGTTTAATTTCTAAAATTATAATTATAAGCACTAAAATCAATCTATGTAGTTATTTTTAAGATGACAAGTAAAGTAAGATGGGATATAATATTTTTTGACGTATTCAAATTTTATATGTTAAATAAAATATAACTGTAATCAAAATTTAATTCTCTACAAGATATCATGTGTTACTATAATAAAAAGCTTTAGTGGGAATTTAAGTTACAAAAATATAACCTCACTTTCATGATTTCATATACTGGCCACAAAAATATTGTACAAATAAAGGGAAATAACGAGAAATTCTCTCGTAAGCAAAAAATAGCAAGGGAAAGAAAAAAAATTACAAAAGCATAAATATAATTTTGAGCAAGAAATTATATATTACCAAAATATGACGCCATGATAAGGTCAAAATACATGTTTTTTATATAAAATGTAACACCTTCTATAAGTTTTTACTTTCAAAGTAACGCCACAACGGTTACTAAATGTCATGTCAAACATAAGTTACCAAAACATAACTCCTTTTTGATGGTTATATATTATAGCAACCAAGCACATGATTAAAAAAATACATACAACTATTTTGTAATCATTCCTCTGAGAAAGATGCTTAGAAAAATGCTTTGATGGAAATGTTAAGAGAGATTATTTGATGAGCCAGGGGAGACCCTTGAGAGCAAGAAGAAGAAGAAGAAAAGGTTATCATCTTTCTATAAAATATATGTTTATATTTAGTGTTTTTTTCATACATAAGATGTGCTAAATTGTGTCATGTCATGTATTTTTACACAGAAAATGCAATTATATATAAATCTGATAAACAATGAAGAAAATGCTCTGAGTACTTCAAAGGTATGATCTTCAATTTTTTGATTAACATAAATTAAACAAATTAATTGAGTTTTAGTAGATTACTCACCAAATAAGTGGTTTTATTGATTTCATTAGACTTTGTGATTTCACTCGTTTTGTGTTTAACTTTGATCTATATTGAAAAATAAATCAATTGAGTGCCAACAATATTAAGTACTTCACATTCTTCTATATAATAAGTCCGTATATTTGTTTAAAATGGTTTTATCATATGGGTGGCTTATGATTTTATTTTATGGCTCTATTTTGCTAGGCCTAATTGTGCTGACTACTATGAATTTTTTATGATGTGTTGTAGTTAACTTTTGGTTATAGGTCAGCCATGGTGATCCTCGAAACCACAGGAAAAAAGTTTTTCAAATAGACCGGCTGTGGATGATTGGACGTACATCTTATCACCAAGAGATCTATACAACCAATAAGATTTTAGAACAAATTATGACAATGCTAAGTGTTATGGCATCATGTCAATTGGCCAAGATGACATACATAAAAGCATTAAATGCATTAAATATAGTGTGTAGTGAACTACCAATCATGTTAATTGGAAACTGAATGACGTTTTCTTTAAATCACAACATGACACAAGTGAAGCTGACACTGTTTGTCCAATTTTCCTATTTTTTCATAAGGGTTTGTAAAGTTCAGTTATAGAGTATTATATAGATTTTTCTTGACTTCGTGCCCATAACATATTTATATTTTAGTCAAATAAATGTCGCCTAATATTTCTTGTCTTGTATATCGCGATAGGAGTGGGCAGTTTTTCTTTGTGTCATTAATATTATGCTGAGAAGTTTTATGAACTATAGAGAAATGACATTAGTGTTAGATGATATCAGCTTCTCTGATAAGACCATTCATGCAAGCTACTTAAACAGGGGCTAAATGCAACCTGTTTTTCTGTTGCTCCAACTAGGTCAAAACCAATTCTTTTACTTAGATACAGAGTTGTACTTCAACGACATTGATTCCACTAGGCAATAGAATCGTCTCAGAGGCCCTTAAACAAGGTAGTGATCACTTTGACCTAGATTTTATAGAACGCTGTCCCATCTTAAAGTCAAAACAAATTCTTTCACTTTGATCACTTTGAACTGTCCCATCTTAAAGTCTTCTCTCCGAGTCTTCGTACAAACCATATAACCTGTATATCCAAATACGAATCCTCACTTCATAATTCTTCTAATGATAATACTCAGATTCCTTTCACGAAACGTTGTTGCCTAGTGCAACGGGTCTGGTTCATAGACAATTAACTTTGATCCAGGTTTTTGTATTATATCATTGATTACATGGTTAAGCTTGCAACAAATTTATTGCTTCGAACATTGCATGTAAATAAAAAATTGTACTTTCACTAGAATATTTTCATGTATTTAGACAACGTCTTCATTGTTACTACAATTATCATGTAAAGACAGGTTATTGCAGTTATGACAAAAAGACGTAAATCAGATGAGGTTGATAGGAGAGACTAATACATATCATTGCCTACATGGGAGAGACGAGTACATATCATTGCGTACATTAATATAAAATATGTACTTTATTCTGGTTACCACATGTATGTCATAACCATTCCTTTCACTTATTAAATAACTTGTATATACTCATGTCATACTTTAATTATTAAATTTAAACGGTTCAAATGAGTTCAAATTCACAAAAATATAATAAAATAAGGAGTTTACATGTATATAAGTACAATATCAACTTTTAATAACAATAAATGTTGAATGACACATCAATAATATTTAAATGTGAAAAACCACAAATATTTTTTAAAGCAAGGGCCATTGATGGCCATCATGTGCCACATAGCAAAAAATATTCCTTACATACACATGCATAACAATTAGAGTTAAAGTAACAATAAGTGGTTCAATTTAGAACATGCGTGTGTATTGCACTTTATAAACCTAGTTATATTAAAATAATGAATAAACATGTCCATTACGATGCCTTATAAAGCTAGTTATATTAAAATAATGAATAAACATATCCATTACAATTAGATTAGAGTTAAAGTAACAATAACTAGTTCAATTTAGAACATGGGTGTGCATTGCACTGTTATAAAGCTAGTTATATTAAAATAATGAATAAACATTACGGCCCATAATTAGTTTTTTTAAAAGTGAACCTAGACAAAAATATAAATGTATACCACAATTCATTTGGTGCAAGTGCCCAAGGTAAATATATTTTATTAGAAACATTTACTAGATCACAAACTCCAAGTTTTGTATTGACTCAAAATTGTGAATTGAAATATATAACTAAAATCATATTACAAAGGCTTACCATGTAATATCCAATCTAATTATGTGTCCAAGTATAAGCAAATCAATGAATTACATGCATGAACGTAGACACTCAATTAAAAATATATTAGTAACAAATTTCATGCACCAAAATTTAGATTCGAGTGTACATGTCATATCTTTCAATTAATATTAATAATAATAATAATAAATAATAATAATAATAATATTTAATATTATTGTTAATATTATTAAGAGTAGAAGTAATTCTGCATAGAATTTTTTCAATTTAATATAAAATTAGAAAATTTACATTAGTTAAATTTCTCAAATTATTACTTTAAGTACTAAAATCAATTTGTGTAGTCATTTTTAAGATGCAAAGTAAAGTAATACCGAAGATAATATTGTTTCACTGTATACAAATTTTAGATGTTACATAAAATATAAATGTAATCAAAATTTAATTTTGTACAAAATATTATGTGTTAGTATGATAAAGCTTTAGTGAGAATTTAAGTTACCAAAATGTAACCTCATATCCATGAATTCATATACTAGCTACCAAAATATTGTACAAATAAATAGAAATCATTTTTTTACAAAAAAATAAAAATATAATTTTGTGCAACAAATTATATATTACCAAAATATGATGTCATGATAAGCTGAAAATATATATTTTTATATAAAAAGTAAGGCCTTCTATAGGTTTTTATTTTCAAAGTAATGCCCGTGTTATATTCCACCAACACATAAATTTTTTTTAATGGTTATATTCCACCAAGCACATGATTAAAAAACTACATTCAACTTTTGTAATCATACTTCTTAGAAAGATGCTTAGAAAGATGTTTTAATGGGAAATGTTAAGAGAGATTATTTGGTGAGCCAGAAGAAGAAGAAAAGATTATCATCTTAAAAAATATATGTATGTTTACATTTAGTATTTTTTTCATCCTGGATAAATTATGGCATGTCATGCAATTATAAATTTGATAAAGAACAAAGCTTTATACCAGTACATCCACTGGCTATTTGTAAATTGTTATTATAAATATTTTAATTCTAATTTTATTTATTTTTAAATATTTTAATATTATTCTAAATAAATTTAACTTCAGTTAATTTTATAAATTAAAATTAATAATGTATCTTATAATATACTTATTATATTTTACTTTATGTTTTGATTTCAAAATAATATTTTTTATTTATATTTTTAAATAATTTTGTCTATAGTTGTATCTCATACATTTATTTATCTTTTTAATTATTTCATTTTTCCTAAAATATGATTCTAATAAAAAAATTTGTAATTAAATACTCAATGTGTCTTGTGAATTCAAGTTTTTTTTAATGGAATGTTTGTTTGTTGTAATATCTCATGTAATAATTAATTGATGTAATTTATGTGTACATTATTTAGGTATTTGTTCTTATTATTTGTTCTTTTGTCTTTATAACTTTTTAATATTTGTTTTTGGTTTTTATTTAAAGTAATTACATATAATAAATGATTAGAATGAATTTTTATAAACAAATTACATCTTTATTTCTTGAATTTATTAGGAAAACTATTGTTATTTTTTAAAAAATATTTTTTTTTGTACTTTGAACTCTGTATGTATTAATTAATTGATATAACTTATTTGTACATTTTTTTTATATTTTTTTATTTATAAATTTGTTCTTTATGTTTGTTTGTTTATATAGCTTTTTGATATTTGTTTAGAATTTTTGTATAAAATAATTACATATTATAAATGATTAGAATTGGTATAATTGAAAAAACAATATTTTTATTTCATGGGATTAGTTTTACTTTGAACTTAAGTACTTCAACTTAAACTTGAGTGAGGTTGTTTTAGTAATTTGTTTCATTTTTCTTGAAATATTATTTTGTTTTGTTGTACTTTGAACTTCATGTATTAATTAATTGATGTAACTTAATTGTGCATTTTTGTTATTTTTTATTTATGTAATTATTCTTTATATATGTTTGTTTGTTTCTATCATTTTTTTATATTTGTTTATGGGTTCTTTATATTTGTTCATTTATGTAGTTTTTTGATATTAGTTTAGGGGTTTATTTAAAATAATTACATATTATAAATGATTAGGATGAGTTTTATTCAATAAACCACATTTTTATTTTATGAGTTTATTGGCCAATCTACTTTTTTTATATAAAAAAATTAATTAATTTTTTGTACTTTGAACTCCGGTACTTCAACTTAAAGTGTGTGCGAGGAAGATAAATTGTTTTATTTATGAAATGATTATATGGTTTCAAAATGATAATTTTTATTTATATATTTAAATTATTTTGTCTATAGTTTTATCATATACTTTTATTTATCTTTTAGTTATTTCATTCTTTCTAAAATATTATTCTGTTTTGTTGTACTTTGAACTTCTCTGCTTTCTGAATTAATAATTATTTGATGTAACTTTTTTGTACAATTTTTATTTTTATATTTGTTCTTTATATATGTTTGTTTGATTTTATAGTTTTTTAATATTTTTAGGGTGTTTTATAAATAATTACACATTATAAATGATTAGAATAAATTTTATTGAACAACGTACATCTGTTTTTTTAAAAGAAATAATTGATTTTTTTGTTGTGCTTTGAACTTGAGGGTGAGGACGCTAGCTGTTTTAGTTATGAAATGACCTTATAGACGGTGACCATCAAACCATGTAACAATACCATTTTAAGTGGTTTGCACTAATTATATATATGATATAATTATTAGTTTTATTCATATTTTGAAATATTATAATATTTTAACTTAAATTAATTGCTCTTTATTGTCAATATTTACTTATTATAAATGTATTAGAAATAATTAGAGTTTATTGTCAAAATTAACTTTTTCACCATATATGTAGGGTTGAGGAAGTTTTATATGACACTTCTGAAATGAAATTTTTACGTGTACGGTTGAGGGAGTTTTATATGACACATTAAATGAGTGTTAGCCATGACGACCAAACCACACAAACATACCATATTAACTGTCTTACACCAATTATATATAGGATATAATATAATCAAGAAAATGCTCAGTACTTCAAAGGTATGACCATATACAAGAGTACAATATTATTGTACATCAATTCTGTGTTATAAAATATTTGGTTATTACTAAAACAATATTCATATAACCTTTATCCACATAAATCCTTGCATGGATAACTTATTTATTTTTTTCTAAATACCATATGTATGTTAGATGTTCAAGTTTATGATGATTTCCAGATTGCAGATAAACAGAAGATAAACAGAATGCAAGTAACCGAGATTCAAGCATTGCAGTTTGTTCATATTTTCCAGGAGACTATTTCTCAGGTTTAGGTTTGTTAGGGTTTTGTGTAAATCTTGTTTATCTGCATAAACCTTATCTCAAACAAACTCACCACCTTATCTGATGAATCATGTTTAAATATCTCAAGCCTTATCTTTACTTGATTTATTTCTTTCAAACGTACTAACAGATTAGTTTCAAAGATTCATTCAAAATATTTTCAAACAAACTTATCTTCCAACCTTATCTTGTGTTTGAAAATAAATCTGTTAGAACATTGCCTATAAATACAACTCTTCATTTCAGATTTGAAGCTAACACTTTCACGAGAATCTTTCATCATCTGAAACCATTTTCTTGTTTCATACCCGAGATATTCATATCCAGAAAAACAAGAAACTTAGTTTGAGTTGTAAAATTTCATATTACATTCTTGTAACTGAATCGTGTATTATATCACTTGTCCCGGGTTGTGGGAGGTTGATTACAACAGGAAGGCCAAGTAGCTTTGTGCTAGGTAGCTGTGTGCTAGGGAAAGGGTTCTTTCAAGTGGGCCAAATTTGTAATCAAGGAAAGTTTGTAAGTACTTTGTTTTAAGTGGATATAATACATTCTCTATGCTAGTTGGCATGGGGACTTGGCTGTAGGCCATAGACTAGGTGTAGGGGCCGAACCAAGTGAAAACTCTTGGTGTTCTGCATTGTTTGATTTCTTTATTACTGCATTTATATTTCAGTATTTTACTTTCTGCAGTTAAAAGAGACTGTCCCATACCCTGTCTCATTTATAAAGGGACTGTCCCATTTGCATAAGAGACTGTCCCATTCGCCTTGACAGTTAGAATATTATTTTATCTATCGAGCCATCGAATTTCATTTGGTATCAGAGCAGGTGCATTTAATTCTCTTTTTAGTGTTTATTTTTCTAGCGATCCATGGCTCAACCAGATAGGTATTCAAACAATTATCCACCACTGCTTCATGGTGTTGAAAACTATAATGACTGGAAGTTTCGGATGAAAATCTTTCTCCAGTGTGATGCATTTGAATGGGATGCTGTAGAAAACGGTTTCACAATTCCTATAAAAGAAGGGAAGCCAAAATCTCTCAAGGATCTCTCTCCCGAAGAAGTGAACGCAATGAATTCCAATGCTAAAGCTATGAACTCACTTCTCAATGGCATGGTAGCTACAGAATTAAGAAAAGTTTCAGCATGTACTACTGCCAAGCAGATTTGGGATACGATCAAAGTCAGCCACGAAGGCACGTCTAAGGTACGTGAAGTAAAATTAAGTATGCTAATGAGTGACTATGAAGGTTTCAGGTTGGAAAGAGATGAAAGCATGCGAGATGCTCAAGGGAGGTTTCTGACATTGATGAACTCCATCTCACTTCTGGAAAGGATCATTCCTCAATCTGAGATTAATAGGAAAATCCTCAGAGCAATGCCAAAGAAGTTTGCTCCAAAGTTTACCATTCTGCAGGATTCAACACTGCTTTCGACTATGGATACTCTAACACTGTTCAGTGAATTGGAAGAATTCGAAAATCAGCTACGTAGATATGATGAAGAAGATGAAGCTCCTCGTAAGAAAAACTCTTGCACTTAATGCAGATGCAGATGAGTCTCCTGATGATTCTGATGAAGAGATTACTCTTCTAACAAAGAAGTTTCATAAATTTCTTGCCAAACGGAATGTTTCCAAACGACCTATGAAGTCACAGTTTCCGAAGAAGGACTTCAAATCTAATCCGAGCAAGGAGGTCAAAGTGAATCAAAGCAAGGATACTTGTTTTGAGTGTGGAAAGAAAGGACACTTCAAAAAGGACTGCTACAAGCTGAAGAACAAAAAGAAGGCATTAATTACCTGGAGTGATGATGAATCTGATGTGGAGATTGATTCAGAAGATGAAGTTGCTCAACTTTGTTTTTGCTGGACTAGAGGACAACTCCAGTGATAATGATGAGGTACAAAATATTACGTATAATTCAAATATATCTTCATCTATTTTAAATTTGCAGGTCCAGGTTAAGAAATTGAAAGAAAAGAATGCTTATTTAAAGCAAGCTTTAAGTGAAGTTCTTAGTGAAATGGATGAAAGAATCTATGTAGTTATTTTTAAGATGACAAGTAAAGTAAGATGGGAGATAATATTTTTTGACAGTATTCAAATTTTATATGTTACATAAAATATAAGTGTAATCAAAATTTAATTCTCTACAAGATATCACGTGTTACTATAATAAAAAGCTTTAATGGGAATTTAAGTTACAAAAATATAACCTCACTTTCATGATTTCATATACTGGCCACAAAAATATTGTACAAATAAAGGGAATTAACGAGAAATTCGCTCGTAAGCAAAAAATAGCAAGGGAAAGAAAAAAAATTACAAAAGCATAAATATAATTTTGTGCAAGAAATTATATATTACCAAAATATGACGCATACATGTTTTTATATAAAATGTAACACCTTCTATAAGTTTTTACTTTCAAAGTAACGCCACAACGGTTACTAAATGTCATGTCAAACATAAGTTACCAAAACATAACTCCTTTTTGATGGTTATATATTATAGCAACCAAGCACATGATTAAAAATATACATACAACTATTTTGTAATCATTCCTCTGAGAAAGATGCTTAGAAAGATGCTTTGATCGGAAATGTTAGAGAGATTATTTGGTGAGCAAGGGGAGACCCTTGAGAGCAAGAAGAAGAAGAAAAGGTTATCATCTTTCTATAAAATATATGTTTATATTTAGTGTTTTTTTTCATACATAAGATGTGCTAAATTGTGTCATGTCATGTATTTTTACACAGAAAATGCAATTATATATAAATCTGATAAACAATGAAGAAAATGCTCCGAGTACTTCAAAGGTATGATCTTCAATTTTTTGATTAACATAACTTAAACAAATTTATTCATTTTTAGTAGATTACTCACCAAATAAGTGGTTTTATTGATTTTATTAGACTTTGTGATTTCACTCGTTTTGTGTTTAACTTTGATCTATATTGAAAAATAAATCAATTGAGTGCCAACAATATTAAGTACTTCACATTCTTCTATATAATAAGTCCGTATATTTGTTTAAAATGGTTTTGTCATATGGGTGGCTTATGATTTTATTTTATGGCTCTATTTTGCTAGGCCTAATTGTGCTGACTACTATGAATTTTTTATGATGCGTTGTAGTTAACTTTTGGTTATATGTCAGCCATGGTGATCCTCGAAACCAAAGGAAAAAAGTTTTTCAAATAGACCGGCTGTGGATGATTGGACGCAGATCTTATCACCAAGAGATCTATACAACCAATAAGATTTTAGAACAAATTATGACAATGCTAAGTGTTATGGCATCATGTCAATTGGCGAAGATGACATACATAAAAGCATTAAATGCATTAAATATAGTGTGTAGTTAACTACCAATCATGTTAATTGGAAACTGAATGACGTTTTCTTTAAATCACAACATGACACAAGTGAAGCTGACACTGTTTGTCCAATTTTCCTATTTTTTTCATAAGGGTTTGTAAAGTTCAGTTATAGAGTATTATATAGATTCTTCTTGACTTCGTGCCCATAACATATTTATATTTTAGTCAAATAAATGTCGCCTAATATTTCTTGTCTTGTATATCGCGATAGGAGTGGGCAGTTTTTCTTTGTGTCATTAATATTATGCTGAGAAGTTTTATGAACTATAGAGAAATGACATTAGTGTTAGATGATATCAGCTTCTCTGATAAGACCATTCATGCAAGCTACTTAAACAGGGGCTAAATGCAACCTGTTTTTCTGTTGCTCCAACTAGGTCAAAACCAATTCTTTTACTTAGATACAGAGTTGTACTTCAACGACATTGATTCTACTAGGCAATAGAATCGTGTCAGAGGCCCTACAACAAGGTAGTGATCACTTTGACCTAGATTTTATAGAACGATGTCCCATCTTAAAGTCAAAACAAATTCTTTCACTTTGATCACTTTGAACTGTCCCATCTTAAAGTCTTCTCTCCGAGTCTTCGTACAAACCATATAACCTGTATATCCAAATACGAATCCTCACTTCATAATTCTTCTAATGATAATACTCAGATTCCTTTCACGAAACGTTGTTGCCTAGTGCAACGGGTCTGGTTCATAGACAATTAACTTTGATCCACGTTTTTGTATTATATCGTTGATTACATGGTTAAGCTTGCAACAAATTTATCGCTTCGAACATTGCATGTAAATAAAAAATTGTACTTTCACTAGAATATTTTCATGTATTTAAACAACGTCTTCATTGTTACTATAATTATCATGTAGAGACAGGTTATTGTAGTTATGACAAAAAGACGTAAATCGGATGAGGTTGATGGGAGAGACTAATACATATCATTGCATACATGGGAGAGAGAGTACATATCATTCCGTACATTAATATAAAATATGTACTTTATTGTGGTTACCACATGTATGTCATAACCATTCCTTTCACTTATTAAATAACTTGTATATACTCATGTCATACTTTAATTATTAAATTTAAACGGTTCAAATGAGTTCAAATTCACAAAAATATAATAAAATAAGGAGTTTACATGTATATAAGTAGAATACCAACTTTTAATAACAATAAATATTGAATGACACATCAATAATATTTAAATGTGAAAAACCACAAATATTTTTAAAGCAAGGGCCATTGATGGCCTCCGCCATGAAAAACAAGGAATATCATGTGCCACACAGCAAAAAATATTCCTTACATACAGATGCATAACAATTAGAGTTAAAGTAATAATAAGTGGTTCAATTTAGAACATGCATGTGCATTACAGCTTTATAAACCTAGTTATATTAAAATAATGAATAAACATGTCCATTACGATGCCTTATAAAGCTAGTTATATTAAAATAATGAATAAACATATCCATTACAATTAGATTAGAGTTAAAGTAACAATAACTAGTTCAATTTAGAACATGGGTGTGAATTGCACTGTTATAAAGCTAGTTATATTAAAATAATGAATAAACATTACGGCCCATAATTATTTTTTTTAAAAGTGAACCTAGACAAAAATATAAATGTATACCACAATTCATTTGGTGTAAGTGCCCAAGGTAAATATATTTTATTAGAAACATTTACTAGATCACAAACTCCAAGTTTTGTATTGACTCAAAATTGTGAATTGAAATATATAACTAAAATCATATTACAAAGGCTTACCATGTAATATCCAATCTAAATATGTGTCCAAGTATAAGTAAATCAATGAATTACATGCATGAACGTAGACACTCAATTAAAAATATATTAGTAACAAATTTTATGCACCAAAATTTAGATTCGAGTGTACATGTCAAATCTTTCAATTAATATTAATAATAATAAATAATAATAATAATAATAATAATAATATTTAATATTATTGTTAATATTATTAAGAGTAGAAGTAATTCTGCATAAAAAATTTTCAATTTAATATAAAATTAGAAAATTTACATTAGTTAAATTTCTCAAATTATTACTTTAAGTACTAAAATCAATTTGTGTAGTCATTTTTAAGATGAAAAGTAAAGTAATACCGAAGATAATATTGTTTCACTGTATACAAATTTTAGATGTTACATAAAATATAAATGTAATCAAAATTTAATTTTGTACAAAATATTATGTGTTAGTATGATAAAACTTTAGTGAGAATTTAAGTTACCAAAATGTAACCTCATTTTCATGAATTCAAATACAAGCTACCAAAATATTGTACAAATAAATAGAAATTATTTTTTTACAAAAAAATAAAAATATAATTTTGTGCAACAAATTATATATTACCAAAATATGATCTCATGATAAGGTCAAAATATATATTTTTTTATAAAAAGTAAGGCCTTCTATAGGTTTTTATTTTCAAAGTAATGTCCCTCTTATATTCCACCAACACATAAAGTTTTTTTAATGGTTATATTCCACCAAGCACATGATTAAAAAACTACATTCAACTTTTGTAATCATACTTCTTAGAAAGATGCTTAGAAAGATGTTTTAATGGGAAATGTTAAGAGAGATTATTTGGTGAGCCAGAAGAAGAAGAAAAGGTTATCATCTTAAAAAATATATGTATGTTTACATTTAGTATTTTTTTCATCCTGGATAAATTATGGCATGTTATGCAATTATAAATTTGATAAAGAACAAAGCTTTATACCAGTACATCGCACTTGCTATTTGTAAATTGTTATTATAAATATTTAAATTCTAATTTTAATTATTTTTAAATATTTTAATATTATTCTAAATAAATTTAACTTCAGTTAATTTTATAAATTAATTCTCTACAAGATATCATGTGTTACTATAATAAAAAGCTTTAGTGGGAATTTAAGTTACAAAAATATAACCTCACTTTCATGATTTCATATACTCGCCACAAAAATATTGTACAAATAAAGGGAAATAACGAGAAATTCTCTCGTAAGCAAAAAATAGCAAGGGAAAGAAAAAAATTACAAAAGCATAAATATAATTTTGTGCAAGAAATTATATATTACCAAAATATGACGCCATGATAAGGTCAAAATAAATGTTTTTTTATATAAAATGTAACGCCTTCTATAAGTTTTTACTTTCAAAGTAAGGCCACAACGGTTACTAAATGTCATGTCAAACATAAGTTACCAAAACATAACTCCTTTTTGATGGTAAATGCTCCGAGTACTTCAAAGGTATGATCTTCAATTTTTTGATTAACATAAATTAAACAAATTAATTGATTTTTAGTAGATTACTCACCAAATAAGTGGTTTTATTGATTTCATTAGACTTTTTGATTTCACTAGTTTTGTGTTTAACTTTGATCTATATTGAAAAATAAATCAATTGAGTGCCAACAATATTAAGTACTTCACATTCTTCTATATAATAAGTCCGTATATTTGTTTAAAATGGTTTTATCATATGGATGGCTTATGATTTTATTTTATGGCTCTATTTTGCTAGGCCTAATTGTGCTGACTACTATGAATTTTTTATGATGTGTTGTAGTTAACTTTTGGTTATAGGTCAGCCATGGTGATCCTCGAAACCAAAGGAAAACAGGAAAAAAGTTTTTCAAATAGACCGGCTGTGGATGATTGGACGCAGATCTTATCACCAAGAGATCTATACAACCAATAAGATTTTAGAACAAATTATGACAATGCTAAGTGTTATGGCATCATGTCAATTGGCGAAGATGACATACTTAAAAGCATTAAATGCATTAAATATAGTGTGTAGTTAACTACCAATCATGTTAATTGGAAACTGAATGACGTTTTCTTTAAATCACAACATGACACAAGTGAAGCTGACACTGTTTGTCCAATTTTCCTATTTTTTTCATAAGGGTTTGTAAAGTTCAGTTATAGAGTATTATATAGATTATTCTTGACTTCGTGCCCATAACATATTTATATTTTAGTCAAATAAATGTCGCCTAATATTTCTTGTCTTGTATATCGCGATAGGAGTGGGCAGTTTTTCTTTGTGTCATTAATATTATACTGAGAAGTTTTATGAACTATAGAGAAATGACATTAGTGTTAGATGATATCAGCTTCTCTGATAAGACCATTAATGCAAGCTACTTAAACAGGGGCTAAATGCAACCTGTTTTTCTGTTGCTCCAACTAGGTCAAAACCAATTCTTTTACTTAAATACAGAGTTGTACTTCAACGACATTGATTCTACTAGGCAATAGAATCGTCTCAGAGGCCCTACAACAAGGTAGTGATCACTTTGACCTAGATTTTATAGAACGCTGTCCCATCTTAAAGTCAAAACAAATTCTTTCACTTTGATCACTTTGAACTGTCCCATCTTAAAGTCTTCTCTCCGAGTCTTCGTACAAACCATATAACCTGTATATCCAAATACGAATCCTCACTTCATAATTCTTCTAATGATAATACTCAGATTCCTTTCACGAAACGTTGTTGCCTAGTGCAACGGGTCTGGTTCATAGACAATTAACTTTGATCCAGGTTTTTGTATTATATCGTTGATTACATGGTTAAGCTTGCAACAAATTTATCGCTTCGAACATTGCATGTAAATAAAAAATTGTACTTTCACTAGAATATTTTCATGTATTTAGACAACGTCTTCATTGTTACTACAATTATTATGTAGAGACAGGTCATTGCAGTTATGACAAAAAGACGTAAATCGGATGAGGTTGATGGGAGAGACTAATACATATCATTGCGTACATGGGAGAGACGAGTACATATCATTGCGTACATTAATATAAAATATATACTTTATTCTGGTTACCACATTAGGTGGTTATTATTAGGGAAATAAACTAATAAAAAGTTTACTAGGTCAAGATATATGCAAAAATGTATATATGAATTATTTTCACTTATTATAAGTAAGTGGCAATATATTTAATAAATATCCATATTTTAATTATTATAAAAATATTGTTGTTTGTCATCAAGTCCAATATTTTTCTTCAAAACCTATCAATGATATTTTATCACACAATTAGCTAACATATACCATATGTCACATCAGTACCATTATTTATATGCAGTATAAAAATTAATGAATTAAATATCAACTAAAAAATGTATCATTAAGCATGCATGTATGTCATAACCATTCGTTTTACTTATTAAATAACTTGTATATACTCATGTCATACTTTAATTATTAAATTTAAACGGTTAAAATGAGTTCAAATTCACAAAAATATAATAAAATAAGGAGTTTACATATATATAAGTACAATACCAACTTTTAATAACAATAAATGTTGAATGACACATCAATAATATTTCAATGTGAAAAACCACAAATATTTTTAAAGCAAGGGCCATTGATGGCCTCGGCCATGAAAAACAAGGAATATCATGTGCCACACAGCAAAAAATATTCCTTACATACAGATGCATAACAATTAGAGTTAAAGTAACAATAAGTGGTTCAATTTAGAACATGCCTGTGCATTGCAGCTTTATAAACCTAGTTATATTAAAATAATTAATAAACATGTCCATTACGATGCCTTATAAAGCTAGTTATATAAAAATAATGAATAAACATATCCATTACAATTAGATTAGAGTTAAAGTAACAATAACTAGTTCAATTTAGAACAAGGGTGTGCATTGCACTGTTATAAAGCTAGTTATATTAAAATAATGAATAAACATTACGCCCATAATTATTTTTTTTTAAAAGTGAACCTAGACAAAAATATAAATGTATACCAAAATTCATTTGGTGCAAGTGCCCAAGGTAAATATATTTTATTAGAAACATTTACTAGATCACAAACTCCAAGTTTTGTATTGACTCAAAATTGTGAATTGAAATATATAACTAAATTCATATTACAAAGGCTTACCATGTAATATCCAATCTAAATATGTGTCCAAGTATAAGCAAATCAATGAATTACATGCATGAACGTAGACACTCAATTAAAAATATATTAGTAACAAATTTCATGCACCAAAATTTAGATTCGAGTGTACATGTCATATCTTTCAATTAATATTAATAATAATAATAATAAATAATAATAATAATAATATTTAATATTATTGTTAATATTATTAAGAGTAGAAGTAATTCTGCAAAGAATTTTTTCAATTTAATATAAAATTAGAAAATTTACATTAGTTAAATTTCTCAAATTATTACTTTAAGTACTAAAATCAATTTATGTAGTCATTTTTAAGATGAAAAGTAAAGTAATACCGAAGATAATATTGTTTCACTGTATACAAATTTTAGATGTTACATAAAATATAAATGTAATCAAAATTTAATTTTGTACAAAATATTATGTGTTAGTATGATAAAGCTTTAGTGAGAATTTAAGTTACCAAAATGTAACCTCATTTTCATGAATTCATATACTAGCTACCAAAATATTGTACAAATAAATAGAAATCATTTTTTTATAAAAAAATAAAAATATAATTTTGTGCAACAAATTATATATTACCAAAATATGATGTCATCATAAGGTCAAAATATATATTTTTATATAAAAAGTAAGGCCTTCTATAGGTTTTTATTTTCAAAGTAATGCCCTTGTTATATTCCACCAACACATAAAGTTTTTTAATGGTTATATTCCATCAAGCACATGATTAAAAAACTACATCCAACTTTTGTAATCATACTTCTTAGAAAGATGCTTAGAAAGATGTTTTAATGGGAAATGTTAAGAGAGATTATTTGGTGAGGCAGAAGAAGAAGAAAAGGTTATCATCTTAGAAAATATATGTATGTTTATATTTAGTATTTTTTTCATCCTGGATAAATTATGGCATGTCATGCAATTATAAATTTGATAAATAACAAAGCTTTATACCAGTACATCGCACTGGCTATTTGTAAATTGTTATTATAAATATTTAAATTCTAATTTTATTTATTTTTAAATATTTTAATATTATTCTAAATAAATTTAACTTCAGTTAATTTTATAAATTAAAATTAATAATGTATCTTATAATATACTTCAAAATAATATTGTTCTTTATATTTTTAAATAATTTTGTCTATAGTTGTATCTCATACATTTATTTATCTTTTTAGTTATTTAATTTTTCCTAAAATATGATTCTAATAAAAAAATTTGTAATTAAATACTCAATGTGTGTCTTGTGAATTCAAGTTTTTTTTAATGGAATGTTTGTTTGTTGTAATATCTCATGTAATAATTAATTGATGTAATTTATGTGTACATTATTTAGGTATTTGTTCTTATTATTTGTTCTTTTGTCTTTATAACTTTTTAATATTTGTTTTTTGTTTTTATTTAAAGTAATTACATATAATAAATGATTAGAATGATTTTTTATAAACAAATTACATCTTTATTTCTTGAATTTATTAGGAAAACTATTGTTTTTTTTAAAATAATTTTTTTTTACTATGAACTCTGTATGTATTAATTAATTGATATAACTTATTTGTACATTTTTTTATTTATAAATTTGTTCTTTATGTTTGTTTGTTTATATAGCTTTTTGATATTTGTTTAGGATTTTTGTATAAAATAATTACATATTATAAATGAGTAGAATTGGTATAATTGAAAAAACAACATTTTTATTTCATGAGATTAGTTTTACTTTGAACTTAAGTACTTCAACTTAAACTTGAGTGAGGTTGTTTTAGTAATTTGTTTCATTTTTCTTTAAATATTATTTTGTTTTGTTGTACTTTGAACTTCATATATTAATTAATTGATGTAACTTAATTGTGTATTTTTGTTATTTTTTATTTATGTAATTATTCTTTATATATGTTTGTTTGTTTCTATCATTTTTTATATTTGTTTATGGGTTCTTTATATTTTTTATTTAAGTTTAAAATTTAAAAACGAGAATATATATATTATAACTATCAAAGTAGTAATTTAAACAAATGACTAACACATGATAATTAAAAATAAATGTCGATATTCTATAATTTTTAATTTCACTTAAACCTCATAAAGATACTTAATTTAATTATATTTATGTCTGAATATGAAATACCCCGACTTTTTTTAGACAATAAAATATACTTAAATATCAAACTAAAACTACAAATTTTATTCATGTTTCTAATAAGTCTCAAATAAGCATAGGCAATTTTTTAATCTCAAACATAAATAGCATTATATAGCAAATCTTGAGAGCGTTCCTATATAAACATAATCACTAAAATATTATTCCAAACTAAGCTAGTCCTTGTTCCAAAAGCTTAGTATATCAAAATTTTGTAAGTAATTAACCAAAGAGCCCAGCAAGAAACAGCTGGGGCCAGGTGACAAGTTTTATAATTTTCCTTACGAAGGTATCATAAGTGTGTGCCCTTGCATTCTCTAAGTATAAAAAGCAACTTCCCAAACTATATGCACAAAAATATTTTAAAGATTTTAAAATAAAGTAAAGTGTTAAGAGTTAACTTACCTCAGTCACTTGAATGAATCTAAATATAATGCCAAATAATCCTAATTTAAATAGATGAAGCAAAATATAATTAATATATAATACCAATTATTTTAAAAATGACATGTATATAAGATGAGGCATAATAACTTTGTCCACACATGTATTCTCAGTGTAAAGGTCACTAATGATAAAATTATACAACCCTTATACTAAATTATACTAAATGTTCATGCTGACAATAAGGGAAAAATAAATAAATAAAACATGTAAGTAAACTTTTTAAACTTATAAATATTAACATATACTTATGTATATAAAAATATATATAACTTATGAAAACACATTATTTGCATAATCACATTATTCCTGAAATATAATAATAATAATAATAACAATAATAATAATAATAATTATTATTATTATAATAATAATAATAGACATAATAATAATAATAATACATGAGGGACAAGTGCATAAATCATTTAGTGAGAGAGGAAATGTGTAAAGTATCTTAACAACAAATATACCATTCCAAAAAATTCAATTTCTCATAATATGCAAAAACTATTTTTAATTATTTATAACATAAATATATTAATATACATTTGTAAAAAGAATTTTCTCACGTTTACCTTGCATAAAATGTAATTACATACAAATATTTATGTACAAAATACTATGACATAACTCATGTGAAATTAATAACTAAAATTTGTTGATGTGATTACATTAGAAAGTAATTACCAAAACTAGCACATAGATAACAAAACTTATAAACACCTATAAAATAACAAGTAAAATAAGGTGTTTAATGGTAGGTCTGTAGGCAAGACCTCTAACTCTGGCACATAGACTTAAATAGCATGGAAAGAAATTAGCAGTGTCAAAACATATATACATTCATATGGGAGCACTTAATTGTATATACAAGTCAGAGAGTGAAAATACATGTAATATTATAAAATATAGAATGAAGTAGAACCTACCTAGTAGGAGAGTCACTGTACAAAGAGAAAAATAAAATTAGTAAGGATTATATAGAACTATTGGTTGAACTTATTTCCTAATTTACTGTACTCACCCAGCATTTGAAATTCATACCCACTTTCAGTGAACACGTCTTATGAGCACTGCTACTTTTTACCCACTAATAACAACAAACTTAAAAATTAAAACAAAAGTTAATTATTATTTTTAAATGTAATTATTTTAATTTTCAAAACATATAACTCTATCAAATAAATTTTATAATTTACAAGAACAATTAATATCAATATATAAAATACAAAATATTTTAATATAAAAATCTCGCATATTACTTTCTACCCTTCTTAAAAAAATTTGCTCTCAAAATTTAAACATGCAAAACATATTTAAATATACCAAAAATATTTCAGTGTCAAGAAACACAAACCAAAAATAGAAGTAGTTTTTTTATAACACACCCAACTAAACTCACACGCCACCGCATGCACATACATGATAACTTAGGTCAAGCATCACTACTCACAGGTCAAGCCCAGTCTAAAGTAAGGTAACCTAGGCTCTCAATACCATCTAGGCTCTGAATACCAACTCTAATACCCAGACTTTTTTAAACAATAAATTATACCTAAATATCAAACTAAAACTACAAATTTTATTAATGCTTACCATAAGTCTCAAATAAGCCTACACAATTTTTTATTTCCAAACATAAATAGCATTATATAGCAAATTTTGAGAGACGCGCCTCTAATACAAACACAATCACTAAAACATTATTCCAAAGCAAGTTCAACTTTAACATGTGCCAAAAGCTAAGCACCTGAAAGTAATGAGCTAAAGAGCCCAACAATAAAATAATTCTAAACTAGTGGATCAAGTATCTTAATTTTATAAAACCAAAATTATTATCCGAAAATTCATATGACATAAATATAACATAATTCTACAGCTAGCTAAGCCACAAATACCTGCTAACACACTATCAAAAGTTCATGATTTCTGTCAATAATGGGGCCCCTTACAAAGGTGTTATAGGTTTGTGCCCTGGCCAATGCATCATAATTAGCACTCCCTAAGGTATTCCGGAACTATAAGCAATCACTAATTGGTTCACAAGTGAATTCTTGTATCTAAAACACTCTACTTAATCCATAAATTTTTATATAAAAACAGTGCAAAAATATATTAAATATTTTAAAAATAAAGTAAAGTATGAAGAATTAAGTTACCTCAGTCACTTCAATGAATCCAAATATAAGTGCCAAATAAATCCTAATTTAAATAGATGAAACAAAATATAACTAATATATAATACCAACTATTTTAAAAATGACATTTACATAAGATGAGGGCATAGTCAGTATGTCCCCACATATTGTAAGTGCAAAGGTCAGCTAATGATAAAATTATACAACAATTATGCTAAGTGTTCATTAGGACAACAAGGGAAAAATAAATAAATAAAACACCTAAGTAAACTTCTTGGACTTATAAATACAAGCTAGCATATACTTATGTACACAAAAAATTATATTACTTATAAAAAACACAATAACTTCTTAATCACATTATACCTCAAATATAATAATAATAATAATAATAATAATAATAATAATAATAATAATAATAATAATAATAATAATAGTACATGAGGGATAAGTGCATAAATCATTTAGTGGGAGAGAAAGGTGTAAAGTATCTTAACAACAAGTATACCATGTGATTTCCAGTCTAAAACTAATTCCAGCAAATTCAAATTTTCTCAATATGCAAAAACTATTTTTAATTATATATAACATAAAAATATGAATGTACATTTGTAAAAAGAACTATCTCATGTTTACCTTGCATAAAACTATGACATAACTCATGTGAAATTAATAACTAAAATTTGTTGATGTGATTATATTATAAAATAATTACCAAAATTAGATAGATAAAAAAAACTTATAAACACCTATAAAATAACAATAAAATAAGCTCTTTAATCATAGGTATGTAGGCAAGGCCTTTTACCATCCCACATACACTTAAATAGCATGGAAAGAAATCAAGAGTGTCAAAACGTATATACATGATACAGGGGAGCATTTAATTGTATATACAAGTCACATAGTAAAACATGCATGTAATATTATAAAATATAGAATGAAGAAGAACGGACCTAGTAGGAGAGTCAGTGTACAAAGAGAAAAAAAACTAGTAAGGATTATATAGAAGAGAAAACGGGGCATGAGGACAATCTTAAGTTTGTCCCCTAAGGTTATAAAAATAGGACGTCTTTCAGTATATACATATGTTTCATCAATTAATTCATAAACACGTCTCTAACCTCACGTCTCTCCCTCCCTCGAAATCCAAAACCGTACTCCCTTAAAATCCAAATTCACCAGTCATGTCTTAGTCCAATCCTAAAATTAGGATTTTTTTTTCATTAAATCAATGGAGAACGATGAACATAGTCGGTGTATATACGAGCCTGAGGAAAAATAGCAGTTATCACATTATGAAGATTTTGAAGATGAATCACACAACTGTATTCAGGAACCAGATTCTATCACAATGAAGGCTGTCATGTTGATTCATAAGTGCCTCAAATTGGTATGGAATTTCTTACTAGTGAAGTAGCTTACGATTTTTATAAGATTTTTTCTTTGAAACAAGGATTTGCTACACGAAAATATTCATTTACTAAATTCCAAGATGGTACGGTTATAAAGAGATATTTCGTGTGTAACAAAAAGGGCTTTAAAGGGCCTGATAAACGAGAGTTGGGGAGGGAAGTAAAACGAAAGAGAGAAACAAGAGAATTTTGTAAGGCTCATATGAATATTCATCAAACTAATGGAGGAACTTGGTGCATTAGCAGTTTTTATAAAACACATACACATCCAATGATTGATTCTCCAAAAAAGGATTCTCCAAAAAAGAAGGTGTATTTACGTTCACATCATAAGAACAGACCAAGATGACCATAGAAGAATATCATAGATGAGAAATTAGGTCGGCTAAAATTTCTCGTTTGCTGAATGGATCTGGTCAGCCATCAAATAAAATTACTCTACAACAAGTTAGTGATTATCTGATAATTAGCCGAAAAAGTAACATTGGGAGAAAGTGCGGTGTAGTTATAAAAAAGTTTGGAGAGACAAGCACAAGATTCTCAATTTTATTATGCAATAGAAATTGATGAGAATCAAGTTTGTAGAAGCATTTTATGGGCAGATGGAAGAGCGAGGAATTCATATATGTTATTTGACGATGTTGTTGTGTTTGACATGACGTACAAAACTAATAGTTTTTCAATGCCGTTTGCACAATTTATGGGTGTAAATCATCGTATGTAATCCACTTTGTTTGGTTGTGCCCTTTTGGTGGATGAGCGTGAAGATACTTTTATTTGGTTATTTGAAAATTGGTTGAAATGTAGGTGCAATTATTACAAAACAAGATCCAGCTATCTGTAGTGCAATTAAAAAGGTTTTTCCGTATACACATCATAGATTTTGTAAGTGGCATCTTGGACTACAGGAGGATGAACATATTCGTTCACTTTGATTTTCGTATAATCCAGAATTTGATGAAATCTACTCTAAATGATCATAAAAAAGTAGAAGCATCGAAGAATCAAAAATATGTTGGACTATGATTAATGACAAATACCAACACTATTTTGAAGAGCCTCTGACAGAGAAACAAAAAAGCGAAAAGAAATATTGGAGATGGTTAGAGATCATGCATGTGCAAAGGCATCATTGGGTGCGAGTTAATTTAGGAAAAACCTTTTTTGCAAGTACCTCTATATTTATGTATCTTTTTATAGTCTTCATATTTTTAGCCATATCTTTCTTTTCGTACAAGATGTTTATTTGCTCATGCTGCTACTTTTATTTGTTAAGTATGAATCAAACAATATTTATAACTATTGCAGGTATGAAATCCATTAAAAGAAGCGAGAGTATGAGTGTCTTTTTTGACGGATTTGTTCATAGTTCTACTGCATTGTCCGAATTTATTGATCAGATGATGGGCATAATAAGGAAGAGAAAGAAGATTTTATTTGTATGACAATTAAACCCAACTTTGCGGAGATGTATCCGGTTGAGGCTCATACAGGTTTGTACCAGATTGGTTTTTCAAAAAGTTTATAGAAGAATTTAGATTATTATTTTATTTTCGGCATAAAAATGTTAAAGGAGAGGGAGAGAATTTAACTTATGAAGTGACCTTTGACTATAAAAATAAACTTGTATCATACATGGTTGATGTTAATACATCAGATTTCAATTTTGTGTGTACTTGTGCAAAGTTTGAAAATGCAGGGCTGCTGTGCGTGTTATATCTTATGAAACAAAAATTCTTCATGAAGACAATTCTTGAGAAGTATATCTTACCAAGATGGATATTAAGTTTCCGATACACTACTTATGAAAGGGTTATAACACGTGACTCTAAACTACAAAAATATAATAACCTCCTATTAGTTATCCATTTTTCCCTTCCATTTGGTTGTTTGCCATTTTTATATTGTGAAGTTTGCAGATGCTGGACAAATGAATACCGTGGAAAAATAGTTCTATCATTAGTTGTTTTTCTATAGTAGTTGTGAGTGTATTATATAACCCAACTCAATACTGTGGAGAATTATTGGTGACTTGTAATGCTGAGGAAAGGGAAGATAAAAGATGAGAAATCATCTAGACAGAGGTTATTGCATATATGACAAAAAGATGTAAATGGGATGAGGTTGATGGGAGAGATGGATAGAGATATACATATTAACATAAAAAAAAATACTTTTTTTGTTACCATATAGTGGTTTTATACCAAAAAGTGTATATATCAATTATTTTCTCCTACTATAAGTAAGTGACAATATATTTATTAATTATACATAATTTTATTATTATAAAATATTGTTATTTGTCATCAAATTTGATATTTTTCTTAAAACCTATTAATGATATTTGATCAACTAATTGGCAACATATACAGTATGTCATATTGGTACCATTATTTAGATGCACTATAAAATTTCCGAAATAAAATATTAAAAAAATGTACACTAAAAAATATATGGATCATGACCATTCATTTGTCTTATTAAATAAATTGTATATACTCATTTCATACTTTAATTATTATATATAAATGGTTATTATAATTATTATTTGTACAAAGTCTTCATTGTTACTACAATTATCAACTAGACAGAGGTTATTGCAGTTATGACAAAAAGATGTAAATAACATGTTACTAGGTGACCATATATCCAAAAATGTATATATCAATTATTTTCTCTTATTATACGTAACAATATATTAAAATAATTATATTTTTTTTTAATTATTATAAAAAATATTTTTTTGTCATCAAATTTAATATTTCCTTGCAAAATAGCTCATATTTTATCACACAAATTCGGTAACATATACCATATGTCACATTGGTACCATTATGATGCAGTATAAAAATTTATGAATTAAATATTAAAAAAGATGTCAACTAAAAAATGTATGGACTAAGCATGCATGTATGTCTTGCTTTGTCTTATTAAATAACTTGTGTATACTAATTTATACTTTTATTACTATCTTTAAATGGTTCAAATGAGTTCAAATTCACAAAAATATAGTAAAATAAGGGGTTTATATGTATATAAGTACAATACAAACTTTTAATAACAATTAGTGTTTAATGACTCTTCAATAATATTTTTTTAACACAAGATCACATATTTTTAACAACTAACACACACTATGTTTAACTGCTGATTTCACTGGGTATCTGCTTCTAATTATGCATTGCAAATGCAAAACCTTGCCAGTGTAGCAATAATTATAGGCAAAAAAACATACTAATATTATATTGCAGTCAAACATGCCCATGCAATCTCTTGAACATATGAAGAGATATTGAACAAGGGACTCGAAAAATAATTATGGTCAACAATAAAAAATATTAAAGACTTAAATTCAAATAAAAATTAAATGTTAAAAACTGCAAATATTTTTAAAGCAAAGGCCATGGATAGCCCTCAGCCATGAGAAAATAAGGAATATAATGTAATTTAAGTTTAATGT
This sequence comes from Apium graveolens, assembly GCF_009905375.1. Classification (NCBI taxonomy): domain Eukaryota; kingdom Viridiplantae; phylum Streptophyta; class Magnoliopsida; order Apiales; family Apiaceae; genus Apium; species Apium graveolens. Next base: position 78,567 of record NW_027418162.1, read on the forward strand.
CAAATAAGGAATATCATGTGATTAAAGTTTAATGTCAAATCTTGGATAACATACAAAAATATTTGAATATTGACCAATGCCAGAGCAAAAAATTATTCATTACTCCTTACATACAGAAACCAAAACAATTAGAGTTAAAGTAACAATAACTCGGACAATTAACATCACCAATTTACTGCCCATAATTGTTTTTTTATAAAAGTGACTTAGACCTAAATATAAATGTACACACTAATTCATTTGGTACAAGAGTGCAAAGTAAATATATTTATTAGAAACATTTACTAGATCAAAAACTCCAAGTTTTGTATTAATTAAAAATTGTGAAATTAAATATATAAGTCAAAATCATATTAAAAATAATTACTAGTTAATACTAGTGTCAAGTGTTGAAAATAGTGTAAAAATAGTGGGCAAGAGTTGTATATTTATCATTGAATTATAAGCAAATTAAAAATGCAGACATTCACTTAAAAATAGATTAGTAACGAATTTCATGTACCAAAATTTAGATGGGAGTTTACACATCATACCTTTCAATTAATATTAATAATAATTAATAATAATAATAATTAATATTATTGTTAATATTATTAAGAGTAATAGTAAATTTTCTTAGACTTTTTTCAATTTTATTTAAGATTAAAAATTTACGTTAGTTTAATTTCTAAAATTATAATTATAAGCACTAAAATCAATCTATGTAGTTATTTTTAAGATGACAAGTAAAGTAAGATGGGAGATAATATTTTTTGACAGTATTCAAATTTTATATGTTACATAAAATATAACTGTAATCAAAATTTAATTCTCTACAAGATATCATGTGTTACTATAATAAAAAGCTTTAGTGGGAATTTAAGTTACAAAAATATAACCTCACTTTCATGATTTCATATACTGGCCACAAAAATATTGTACAAATAAAGGGAAATAACGAGAAATTCTCTCGTAAGCAAAAAATAGCAAGGGAAAGAAAAAAAATTACAAAAGCATAAATATAATTTTGTGCAAGAAATTATATATTACCAAAATATGACGTCAAATACATGTTTTTTATATAAAATGTAACACCTTCTATAAGTTTTTACTTTCAAAGTAACGCCACAACGGTTACTAAATGTCATGTCAAACATAAGTTACCAAAACATAACTCCTTTTTGATGGTTATATATTATAGCAACCAAGCACATGATTAAAAAATACATACAACTATTTTGTAATCATTCCTCTGAGAAAGATGCTTAGAAAATGCTTTGATCGAAATGTTAAGAGAGATTATTTGGTGAGCCAGGGGAGACCCTTGAGAGCAAGAAGAAGAAGAAAAGGTTATCATCTTTCTATAAAATATATGTTTATATTTAGTGTTTTTTTCATACATAAGATGTGCTAAATTGTGTCATGTCATGTATTTTTACACAGAAAATGCAATTAATATAAATCTGATAAACAATGAAGAAAATGCTCGAGTACTTCAAAGGTATGATCTTCAATTTTTTGATTAACATAACTTAAACAAATTATTGATTTTAGTAGATTACTCACCAAATAAGTGGTTTTATTGATTTCATTAGACTTTGTGATTTCACTCGTTTTGTGTTTAACTTTGATCTATATTGAAAAATAAATCAATTGAGTGCCAACAATATTAAGTACTTCACATTCTTCTATATAATATATTTGTTTAAAATGGTTTTATCATATGGGTGGCTTATGATTTTATTTTATGGCTCTATTTGCTAGGCCTAATTGTGCTGACTACTATGAATTTTT